>NW_028327171.1:42483436-42783436 GCF_987537825.1 Furipterus horrens
TCTCTTGTTTAATTGTTAATGTTTGGTGTTATCCAGTGCTTTTGATTCCATCATCATCCTTCTTCTAAAAATACTCTTTTTAAAATACCACTTGGTCTTTATAAAAGGCATATTCTAATTCATGAGATTTAATTTTAAATCTACCTATTAAACGTATTGAGTATTTAACTGAATGGATGTATGGAAGTCAAATTAATTACAAATTATAGTCCATGTTAACATTCATTTACATTTATATGCATAATCAATTTTAAAATTATGCTTTCAATGATATGTACCTTAAAAAGCAAGGTTCAGTTATATAAACAACAATTCAGAATTAAAACTGTGCATATGGAGAATCAGAGAATTAACTTTCATCAAAATATAAAATCATATTTTATCATTTGTTTATTGACACTCTATAACTAAAAATTATTTTATTGGGAGAAAATAAAAGCCCTTAAAGTGCAAATTTTTGTGTTGAATAGTATAGAAATACTGAAGAGCTATAACTGTATTATTTTCTGCTGATTTAGATAACACGATATGAAAATATGTAGAGCCAATTCTGGCTAAACAGCTGAATATATTAACAGCAAACTTTTCAGTCTTGGGCACCAATTAAAATCTTTATTGCACATTTTTTCTACTACAAAAAATGTTCTATTACATTTTTTTCTCATTATCACTACCTTCCCTTTTTATTAAAACTTTAGCATTAAAATTTTCAAATTTACTGTTTCCCAAATAACAATGAATATTTTCATGTCCATTAAATTCATTCAACAAATAAATAATTTAAAGCCAATTTTAGATTATGAAAGCACATGTTTTTCACGTTGGCTTTTATTTAAATATTTCTTTTCATATGTCCTGTGTGTATTCAGGAACTAGGGAGCTGGAAGGAATGTAACATTTTTTTGCGTTAGTGCCACCGGCCTTGGAGAATAGCATGGACGCTATTCCAACGAGTCACCATTTTGAAGATGGGCCAGATGTGTGGCAGTATTATGGTGGGCAGGGAAGTCTCAAAATAACATGCTACAATCTGCCTATGACTCATCAGCATATGCGTATGTGTATGTATGTGTGTGTGTGTCTCCAAGCAATGTTTTCGGCCAAATGGTGCTTAAAAATACTGACAATATTTTACCTCAGCTTGAATCTTGTGATTATCAACTGTGGATTTTCAAGAAAGATGCAAAAAGGCAAACAACTAAAAGCATATATAACTAATTGAGGACTGTAGTCCTCAAGGAGTAGTAGTTAACTAGGATCACAAATTGGGAATATTGCTGCATTAACTTAAATAGAACCGTGGGAAGTAACCATTTAAAAAATATGTATTTGTTTAACTAGTTGGTGTAGTTAGATAAGGGAAAGATAGGCACTGATTTTTTGTTCTTTCTGCCATTGTTATGATGTTCCCTGTAATGATGAGCTACTATCCTTTTCTGGGATTACTCAATGATACAGAAAAAGAGATTATCCTCATTCTCCAATCCAGAGTGCTAAAAGGACATCAGGACACAGACACATATAGATAGCGAGACATTTCAAAGATAGAAAGATGGATTCACTTTTGTATTTTCCCAAGCTCTTACTTTAATGCTGTGACTTTACCATATTAGGAGAGATCTTTATTTTCCACGTGTTTGATTGGTATTTTCATTTTGTGTCTTCACCTTTTGGGGGGAAGTTATTGCCAGAGGCTTGGGCCTGGGTTCCAGCTTTTACAAAGTAATTCTGAGGTGACCCCTTTGGGGAGGTAAAAAGGAAAGGTCTTGAGGAAGCAGGTTAAATTTGAGGCACAAATGTTTATTTAGAGAACAGAGGAAATCAGGGGAGTAGGTGTGGAGTAGAAGATATGGAGCCTCTTTTCTGAGAGATGCCTGTGGTGTTGCAATAGGAGAGACACTCCTCCTTCTGAGGGAGGTAGTGCAAAACTTCAATGTGAAGATGTGTCAAATGCATTTTGCTCTTCATTTGTTTTAAAAAATTCAATAGTCAGATAGTTCAATAGTCATATACTTCAAAATAAGCCAGACACAAAAGAACAAATGTGTATAATTCCACTTAAATGAGCTACATAGGCTAGACAAATTCATAGAGATGTAAGGTACAATAGTGGTTATGGTAAGGGTGAAGGTGAGTTGGGAATTATTGTTTAATGAGTACGTGGTTTCTGTTTGTGAAGGTGAAAAGTTTCTGAAAATAGATGGTGGTGGTTATACAACAGTGTGAATGTACTAAATGCCACTGAATTGTATATTTTAAAAATTGTTTAAATGGTAAATTTTGTTACAATTAAAATATTGCCAAAAATGTGTAACAGTGAGCAGCCTTGTATAGCATATTTTACATGCATGGAGTATATCCTCTTGATAAATTCAAAGGGTGTACAAATGTATGTGCACTTTTATAGTCATTTATCTTTTCACCAATTGTGTATTAGGCTGTCTGTTCCCTCACATCCTGACATTGTATTTGATTAAACTTTTCTCTTTCTGAAAACCTGAAGGAGAAAAATCAATTGATTTTTTTAAGAATAAAAAAAAAAAACCATGTCTGCAAATTTCCTTCAGGGGCTGGAATTGAGTCCCCATTGGTCTTATGTGTATGAATGGGGAATTTGAGACACATTAGAGCTTGTAACCATGCTCTAATGAAGCTGTAGTTGAGCTGATAATGTATCACTGATTAAGTGATACACTGTTAATATTTAAATGGCCTCAGCTATAGATGGATTAAAAAGTTTGCCCAAATGACATATACAGTATTGCTTCAATCTGTATACTTTTTAATTTGGAGGAATTTCAACTTTTTCCCAGTTATTAATTTATCAAGCATTTAACAATAGATAAGACATATACCTGCCTGAAGGAGCTTATAGTGTGATGGGGGAAGCTATCCAAATAATCAGGCAATGGCCATTGCCGTGCAAGGGGGAGTGAGGATTGCTATAGAAATATGAGTGTGTGGGTCCTACCCCATAGATGGGGGTGAGGGGCAAGGAAGGTTTTCCAGAGAGGACTGCACGTGAACTGAGTTCTTTATGACAAATGGCATTGAGGCAGGTGGACTGAGGAGGAGAGGAAAGGATGCATGATTTGAGGGATCTGGAAAAGGAACAGACACACTCATTGCAAGGTTCTGAGGCAAGAAAAAGTGTGGAACCTTGAGAGCATTCCAGATCAGGTGGGCCGCAGCCTAGAATGAGAGTTCCTCTGATTAGCATTTTTTTGTATTCTCTCTAATGAGTCTAGACTTTGGTTGAGCTTCAGACTCAGGAGTTTCTCCTGAACGTGGAGCTTGACAAGGGGTTTTCACTTTCACCCTTGGTTAACAACAAGGTTGATAATTCTTTTTCATATTTTGAAATTCTTTTGACATCAGGGCCATAGAATGTGTGGCAAGCCTACCCTGCTATTTCTTATTTCCCTACTTCCTTTTTTCCCCTTGACTTTCATTCTCTTCTTTTTCAAACCATTCTGAAATCCCAACCTGGATAACCAGACCTTCCTCCAAAGTCTTTCCTGTTTCTGCCCACTTCTTTCCTGTAAATCATTTGTTTTTTTCTTTGATAATTTATCATTTGTGCTGGACACTGGGTAAAGTGCTGAGGATACAAGGATGAATGAGACCAATCCATGTCCTCAGGTTAATATTCTCCGAGTACTTTATTACCTTTATGCAGGTAACCTTCAGTCCTAGCATAGTGCCCAGGACATGCAAATGTGTATTGTTCAATCATTTCAATTTCGGGTGGGGTATGGGGAAGGGAGGAGAGAGAGAGAGAGTTATTGTGCATTTACTTTGTGTCAGGCAATTGGATAAGTGCTTTATTACTACCTCATTTAACTTTCCTCAAAAACCATGGAGTAGGAATGAGTTGTTTCTCCATTTCACATGGTGGGGGAAATTGAGAAACAAAGTGCTTAAATAACTTGCCCCAGGTCACATTGCTAAGAAGTGGCAGAGCCCTGGCTGGTGTGGCTCAGTGGATTGAGCTCCGGCCTGCGAACCAAAGAGTCACCAGTTCGATTCCCAGTCAGGGTTCCTGCCTGGGTTGTGGACCAGGTCCCCAGTTGGGGGTGTGCAAGAAGGAACCACACACTAATGTTTCTCTCCTTCTCTTTCTGCCTCCCTTCCCCTCTCTCTAAAAATAAATTAAATAAAAAAAAAAAAAAGTGGCAGAGCCAGGATTCATCCCCGTAGAGTTTAGTTGCAGGGCTCTTCCTTTTGGCCACTGTGCTAGACTGATTTTCTTCTTGGTCATCGTTCTGCAAGAGATCACACAATCAATAGCACAACTGCAGTCTACCAGTAATTTTACTTTACTCATTTTGATGTCCCTGAGATTCAGTGGCCTGTGTCTGTATGTACTAAATGTGATTCCATATCTAGGTTGTAGCACTCAGCCAGTGAGCTCCAGACATCAGGTAGTATCTATATTTATCTAGTTTTACATGATGCTTGTAGACAGATGTCTGCATTTGTATGAGCCTTTAAATGCCATGTGATGATGATAATGAGGCTGATTTATGCTGCTTACCAGATGGATCCCCAAGGCTGCTTGAAAACTGGCATACAATCAAAGGCACCGAGCAGATAACTGTGATGTGACAGTAGATCTTCAAGGCACTGCTTGAACAAGCCTTTAGTGTGGTTTAGACCAGGGCTTCGCAGACTTGTCCACTGAAGTCTTCCTACAGCAGTGAACAGAGAAGCATATACTTCTGCAATCGGGTGGGGAAGCATGGAATTATCAAGGTATGCCATGCCTTGAAGTCTCCAGGTTTTATCTTAAAAGTCAATGCTGATTTTTAATAATCTAATAATAATTGAATAATCTATTTATGCTTATTAAAAATGACAGAGCTTTTGATTGTGTGCCATAAAATAAAATGGTCACTGCAGGCAGAGTGGTATTATTTTCTGCAACCCCAAGGTCTCTCTGGAGCACCATTTTATCAAACTTCACTTGGAGGAGCACTGGTTGAATAAAACTGATGTGGTTTATAACATTTGAGGTGTGGCCACTTAAAACAGTTGTCATATCATGTCAAAGATGAGAAGGTACACAGGTGGTCTTTGCCAATCCGTAGTCTAGCTATGAATACCCTTTCTCATGGCTATTCTCAGTCATGGCCATCTGATATCCTGCTGTGGAGGCAGATATGAGCTCTCCTGCAAGCAATGTAGACGTTGTAATGTTACTGAGGTGATCAGTGGTGTCTCCCTGGAAGTCTAAGTTAATGTGACTTGGACCCCAGTCTGCCATGGTCCCTATAATTTATTGTCATTCCTAATGACTTATTTTCTTGATGCTTCCTCTGGGTTAGGGTTTTTGCACCTGCAAGTGTTTTCTGTTTCATTTTTGTCCACCTGAATGCAAAATTCAGTGCCTCTACTAGTTTACCACCCCAAATCCACTCACAGGAGGCATTTCCTGAGCTTGCTAACTTGATTGAATGTCTGAGGACTTCAGTCTCCCAACAATTTCACTAGCTCCCTGCTCTTCTCTCTCTGCCCTGCCTGTCTTTTCTTCTACTCCTTCCCTCTTAGGAGCAAACAAATTTCTCTCTCTGCCTCATGCCTTGTAGTTTCACCCTCTTCTCTGAATCCTTAGCCCCAGGTGACATTCCTGCCCTGTGGGACTCACCTGCCCCAAGTGGGGCTGCTAAAGCATTTTCCCAACAAGGGCAATTCTAATTGTCTAGGAGGAATTCTCATACCAGCTGACAAGAGAATTAAATGTTCTTCATTTAACCCCTCTAATAATAGAGTAACAAAGGTTGAGAGTGATTTATTTTCTTTTAAAAAATAAATTAGAACAGACTCAAGGTTATCTCAGTAATAATAGCACTCTTTCTCTGCCTTGCATTCCAATATGCTGTCTTGAATGGGGAAAAAGGCACAGAGTTACAGCTTGCTCAAAGGGAATCGAGCCTGGGGGTTGCTATCTGAGTACTGCAGGGGAATAAAGAGCTCCTCTACTTTGGCTGATTCCTGAAGAGCTGTTATCTAGCATCTGCTTCAAACATTCCCAAAGTAGGGTTTACAACCTCCTAGAGCAGCACACATAGTTCTCTGGGGAGTGCTGACAATTTAGAAAATTATTCTTTGCATTGAACTATTCCAGCCTTCTGGAGGCTTCCATCCTTGTTTTCTAATCCTATTTACATAAATTTAGAGGTGACTAATTTGATTTAAGTTATATTATTCCATTGTTATATACTCTCCATCCTTAAATATATATTGGAAAAACCACTTTCCTGTTTAAAATGCCTTGGTGCCTCCCCCATTATCTAGAGAATAAAATCTTACCTCCTTAGCAGAATAGTGTCCTTGATAAGCTTGATCCAACATCCCTTTCCATCTTAACCCTCTGCTTTCACCTTGTCTTATGTCTCCTGCTGTATGAGTTCCTCTAATTCCCCAAGTAAATATGTCACTCTGTTTTTGTTCTGCTTTCCCACCGTTGTGAAAACTTCCCAACTTACCTCATCTTCCTTCATATGCATCTTATTTATTTTCCAAAAGTACTTTCACCACAAAGCCTGCCTTGCTTTCTTTGGTCCAATGAGTTGCTGCTATCTCTGGGTTCTTTGTTGTTACTTTAGACTTGTACTGTGCAATACAGTAGCCACATGTGACTCTTGAGCACTTGAAATTGTGGCTAATTCAAATTGAGGTGTATTGTAAATATAAATTACATACTGGATTTAGAGAGTACAAAAATCAAGATGTAAATATCTCATAAGTAGGGTTTTTACATTGATTCTATATTGAAATAAGGTTTTGGTTATATTGGTTTACATAGAACACATTAAGTTAATTTCACATTTTCAGAAAATTTTTCAATGTGGCTACTAGAAAATTTAAAATTACCTATGTAGGTCACATTAAAATTCTGTTGGACAACCCTGCTTTAGACCATTATATGAAGTTCAATCCATTCTAAGCAGCTTGCATTATGGTATACATCCCAGTCTCTGCTGCTAGAGTTTAAGTTCCCTGAGGCCAGGGACTTGTAACCTGTCATTTCTCACTACTCACCCAAAGAGTCTTTCATTTAGTGGATGTGCAGTATATGCAAATGGGATAAAATAGAAAACGTTTTATGAGAAGATGTCAGAAATCTAAGTGCCTACAGAAAATGGACAGATAGCACAATGATATGAAGTGAGCTGTGTTTAACAGGGATCTTGGTATTAGAGACCCAGTAGGGTTTGGGAACGGTTATCAGGGGCTATAGTGAATAGAAGATTCATGGTTTTGTAAAGGAGGCAACCAATTCTTTCCATCAGCTGAAATATTTCCACATAGGAACGAACACAGGCCCAGGGTTGCCAAAGTTTCCAGACTTTCAAGAGAAACTGAGTATCTGGACTTTTATATGAATTTAACTAATGTTTATATGTTGGCTTTATTCTTAAAAATTCTGTGGGGGGAACCAGAACAGTTTGGTGGCCTGAATACATCCATGCTCCTCATCTAAAGAGTAAAATGACTCATAAAGATGGTGTCCTCAGAGCAGACAGAGCAGCCGAGCCAGCCAAGCTCTACTCCAGGAAGTGAAAATGTGATGCCCTGAGAGCCAATGACTGCCACAGAAGTGAGGTTTCTGCAAAATTCCTATGTTTGCCAGAGCCCACTTGCAACTAGGAGAGCATTCCTTAAGAAGAAAGAACTTCCAGTCAAGATGGAGGCATAGGTAGATACACTTTGCCTTCCCATGCATAGAGAATTACAACTAAACCCTAGACAAGTAACACCCAAAACTGTCAGAAAATTGAACTGTATGGAAGTCCAACAATCAAGGATTTAAAGAAGCCACATTCATCCAGAGGGGCAGGAGTAGAGGAGATGTGGAGATGGGCAGAGAGGTTAGGAGACATGGTGTGGTGCAGAGAGGGGGCAGCAGTGGAACAAGTGGCCCCACATTCACATGTGGTAGATTAAAATTGGGAGGGATCCCTTGGGAGTGTGTAATCCCAGCCCTAGGCCACCACACAGCCCAGGGATCCAGCACCAGGGAAATAAATCCCCATAAATTCTAGCTATAAAAACCAATGGGGGTTGGGACAGCAGAAGAAACTGCTGGATTTTGAGGAGACTCCACTTAAAGGGCCCACACAGTCTTAGAACAAACACAAATTCACTCACTCTGGGATTCAGCATCAGGGCAGCAGCTAGAAGGCACCAGTTGCATACAAGAAGTGCATGAAGTGACTGAAAACAGGGCAAGTACCAGGTAAATCTCCAGAAGCCAGGAAGCAGCATTGTTCCCTTTCCCAGACTTCCCCACGCACAGAGCCAAAAAGCAGTGAAGTGGGTGGCCCTGCCCCACACAATTTACAGGTGCCTTTTTTACAATAGGCCACACTACTAAGACAGGGAGTAAAAATAGCTCTACCTAATACACAGAAATAAATACATGGAGGCTGCCAAATTGAGGAGACAAATATATGTGGTCCAAATGAAAGAAGAGAGCAAAACCCCAGAAAAAGAACTAAACAAAATGGAGAAAACCAACCTAGCAGATGAAGAGTCAAAACACTGGTGATCAGGGTGCTCAAAGAACTCACTGAGTATGGCAACAACATAAAGGAAGAAATGAAAGTTACGCTAAGTGAAATGAAGAATATATACAGGGAACCAACAGTGAAGGGGTGGAAGTTGGAATTCAAATAAACAATTTGGAACATAAGGAAGAAATAATCATTCAATCAGGACAGCAAGAAGAAACAAGAATTTAAAGAAATGAATATAGTATAAGAAGCCTCTGGAACATCTCCAAATGTATGAACATATAAATCATAGGGATGCCAGAAGGAGTAGAGAAAGACCAAGAAATTGAAACTTACTTGAAAAAATAATGAAAGAAAACTTCCCTAATTTGGTGAAGGAAATAAATATGCCAGTTTAGGAAGCACAGAGAGTCCTACACAAAATGGATGCAAAGAGGCCCACTCCAAGACACATCGTAATTAAAATGCCAAAGTTTAAGGATAAAGAGAGAACCTTAAAAGCAGCAAGACAAAAGAAAAGAGTTACCTACAGAGGTATTCCCGCAAGACTGTCATCTGATTTCTCAAAAGAAACTTTGCAGGCAAGAAGAGACTGGCAATAAAAATTCAAAGTGATGAAAAGCAAGGACCTGCAACCAAGATTACTATCCAGCAAAGCTACCATTTAGAATGGAAGGCAGATAAAGTGCTTCTGAGACAAGGTAAAGCTAATGCAGTTCATCATCACCAAGCCATTATTACATGAAATGTTAAAGGGACTTATTTAAGAAGAAGAAGATCAAAACTATAAACATTAAAATGACAACAAATTCACAACTATTAACAACTGAATAAAACAAAAAACAAAAAATAAAAACAAACTAAGCAAACAACTAGAACAGGAGAAGAATCATAGATATAGAGATCATTTGAAGGGTTATCAGTTGCGAGGGGCTGGGGGAGAAATGGGGAAAAGGTGCAGGGACTAAGAAGCATAATTGGTAGGTAAAAAATAGACAGGGGATGTTAAGAATAGTATAGGAAATGAAGAAGCCAAAGGACTTATATGCACGACCCATGGACACGAACTAACGGGGGTGGGATTGCTGGAGGGAAGGGGAATACTGCGCCAAGGGAGGCAAAGGAATAAAAATTGGGACAACTGTAATAGTATAATCAATAAAATATATTTAAAAATTTTATTTAAATTAAGAAAGAGTGAAATGAAATTTACCTGTAGTACCATGTTCAGGAAAAGTAAGTGAGATTCATTATTGTGGCTTTGATTAAGAAAGAACTGGAATTTGGATCCTTGAATTTTCAGATCATTCAGAAAACTACTGGTAGGTGGTATTTCCAAACATTCCCGAATACTTTATGTTAAAAAACATATCCATCTGTAGAAATTTTTTGACTTAGCCTTTTAAGGGGGAAAAAGGCAATGTGGGGTCTACAAAATAAGTTTATTACAAGAATATGAAACTGTCATTGTAACACAAAAGGGAATAATGGCTCTCATTCTTAAGTTTGTAACTGTTTGGACTTTGAGAAATGGTCAGAGACACTCTCATTTTCTGAATTTTCAGAGATCTTGTGACTTTTGTTGATGGATTCTGTGGTTGAGTTTAGCATAAATGATGTGACATGTTAGAATCGGCAGAATGCTAGTCAGAATATTCAGTGACAGTGTGCTGCTTCTAAGGTATAATAGATGAGCAGTACTACCCCTGCTTTAGTAATTTACTTTTTTTGTCATTTTATAAAGCTCAGTAACCTGTAATCATAACAATATCAGAATTAGCTTACCAAAGGGGTCATTATTCTATTGAATAGGAAAATAAGTGAAGATACATATAACTTTACTTCAATTTCAATTTTGTTAAATTGCATGTAAATTGAACACCTGAAATGAAAGACTCTACAATGTTGTCTTTGAAAGTCATCCATCGTGTATAAATGAGTATCTGAGAATTTTTAAAAACCTCCTAAGCAAATATAAAAAAGGAACATGTTATAAGATATGAAATCAATGAATCAGGATAACACAGTGTTCTTAGCTTTTAATACACAGTATAATTTGACTAAGTAAAGAGAACACTACATTTTAGTGATTCATTGATTGTTAATCACGCAAGTATTAGTGGGTTGTAAATTCATTCTGACTTGTGGTTACCCTTTGAATAAATACTGAAATCTTTCTGTTTCTCCATTTCTGTCTTGCAAAGTAGTTGTAATAATCCCATTTATCTCTCAAGCATGATCATATACTGGTTTGGAAGATGGTACTACTTCTAGCAAAGGGTTCTGAGATCTAGACAGATAGATGTGTTGTTATTTCCACAATATGTTGATATAGCAAACATATTTTATAAGTGCAGCCTGGGTTGCTTTGTAGTATCTTGTTGTTTATAAATCAATAAGCAGCTGTTATATTATTATTTAGTTCCACGAAATTGTTATGAAGTGTAGGTAGCCATACAAATTAACCATTACAAATAATATAATATAATAATATTAATAGAAGTATCTTAATGGGAAAAAAAACACCCAGAATTCCAAGTAACAAAAAACTGTCATTTTTAATATTCTCTTCCAATTCTGTTCCAAATGTATTTCACCTTTTTATATAATTATAATTATAATAGAGATAAAATTTAGTATTGTCTTTTGTGACCGTATTCTCTATTTCCCTATATTTCTGCATAATTTTCAAAATTATCATTTTATATGGCTGTGTAATGCTCCATTAAATATAGGTATTAAAATTTACTTATTTTTTTTTATTGCCAGTAATCTGGCTTTATCAGCTCTTAAAGGTAGATATTCCAGAAAGAAAAAATGAAAAGTTAAAAACATTTCACCTTAATCGGTGAAAAATAGGTTGATGATGAGGAAAGGTGTCTGTTACCTCTCTAAGTCTAGGGTGGTCTGCACAGCCTGGTGGTCTTGTAAATCAGAGTGCAGCTGAGGACAGTGGTGAAGATGCAGCTTTTGGAGACTTTGGCATGTAGATGGGTGCTCAAGACACAGGACTCTGATGAAATTAGCTAGTTTTAGTGTGTATAGTTCAAAGAGTAGCTGAGGACAGGACTCTAAAGGACAGTCACATTTAAAGGAATGGTCAGAAAGGAGCAGCAGTGTCCTAGAAACCAAGAGAAACTGAGGGCGGCAGTAGAGTTATGACCTGCACAGGCGCAGAGCTGACTCTGGGGCCTAAGGCTGTTGATATGTATGACTGATACGCAGGACAGGCATAGCTCCACCATCCTGCGGGTGGACACAATTGCAGCCTTTCCATTGTGCGCTTTCTGCCCATTTCCAGTCAAGGACAGGATTCCTCCATCTACTAGATCTACTTGATTCTTTTAAATTGTGTTCATTTCTCAGTCTGAATACATTAAAATCTAAGAATAGAATAGCTTGGTTACAAAAAACGTTTTGTTTATTTCTATTGCTGTATTATAACAGCGGTTCCCAAAAGCTCATTCAAGGGCACTAGAGGTTCTGTTTCAGTAGATTTAAGGGGCCTCAAGGGTTATCATTTTTACTAAGTTCCCAAGTAATTCTGATGAACATTCAGGTTTGGGAACCCTTGATTTATTAACCAGAAGGAGGGGGTTAGCAAAAGTAGGTTTACTGTTGTTCATATGGAAAATAATACAATAATTAATAAATAATACAAGAATAAACTGCGTTTCCTGTACTCACAGCTGTAAAACTTAGAGTTGGTTATCTAGCAGTTTGCCATACCAGAGGGTACATAAATGAGTCATAGTCCCAATTTTCATAACAATTTACGCATAAAGAATTGGTCCCGAGCACATATATATATCTGTTGAACTTTTCCTCTGTTAAGAATATTAGGCAGGATTCTGAAGAAGTTAAAAAGAAGATAACATGAATGATTAAATGGATGCACTCATAAGCTACAGAGGGAATAAGATCCCTAGATCCACATTTGTGAAAAGGGGTATGCTTCAAAGATAATCCCATCCAGTGGAAGGGGACATTGGTGTCAGAGGATGCTTCTTTCCTGGGCTCCTCACCTGTGTACTGCTTTACTTCTTGGCCCTCTCCATGGGAGCCATGTGTTGTGGTAGAAAATGCCTTGCACATGGTATGAAATGCCTTGGTTTGGAAGTCTGCTCTGCCGCTCTGCTAGCTGAGTGACCCTCAGGGAGTTCTGTAACCCTTCTGAGCTTGGGATTCTTACCTGGTAAACATGGTAACACCAGCATGAGAAATGTTTTGACAATGTGAACGTGAAATAATACTGTTCATTATTAGCTCTGAAAGGAGCAGTTTCTGGTGTGCTTGTTCTCATGAATATTTGTGAAATATCAATATTTAAAATGTTTAAAAATAATTGATTTTAAATATTCTTATTCTTATGTTTTTTGGGGTGTGTTGTGTATTTGAGTTGGTGTCTTATAGCAGTGGTTCCTAGATGCTGAGTCAAGGGCACCAGAGGTTCTAGCATGGTAGGTCTGGACTGGGACCTTTTAACCTATGCTTTTTCTTAATGAATACAAAAATTTTACGCTCTTTTTAAATGTTAGATGAAATTAAATTCATGACTAAATATTAATGATTAGTTTGGGAATATGCACTAACATTTTTACTTTCCATTCTTTGTCCCACTAAATATTGCTGGACTTTAAATTTGATTTTTTTTTTTTTGCAAGAATACTTGCCTTTTAAAGTCTTTAGTGAATTATTTCCTTTCATTTACATTTATTCCTTCTAGCTAAGCTAAAAAATATGACCTTTTAATTGCTAATTTAAATACCTATTTTTAATTCTTTTGTTCTAAAAGGGATGGTTCTGATTTTATTATAGAAGCTTGTGTGCATTTTAAATCTTTCCTTCAGCCTTATTATTCACTTCACTTTACATGGCCTCTGAAATAACAGGTGTTTCTTTGTCATGAGATTTGACTTAATTAAAACTGAGTGAAAGGAGATGAAGGAACCTTGTTTTGGCAGGTTTTGCCTACACAGGAGGCTCTTTAGCAAGTATTGTAAGGGTGGGATCTTATCTTCTTTCTTTGAAGACTCTGCTAGATGGGAAGGAAGAGTAATATTGAAAGACTTTGCTTTAGACAATATCTTAATGCTACAAAGACCAATTTGAGTAACTGATCTTTTCCTATTGATTTGAGGTTTAAATTCATGAACACTCCATCATCATTTTTTATTGTTTGTGATTTCTGGGATACTCTAGATTTAAGGCCTAACTCTGTCATTTGTTTGCAATCTCTTGTCAATTTGTCTGATGTATGGCTAATGATAGCAATTTTAAACTTAATTTTAAGTGCATGTCTTAATATATAAATAATTTCCTAATTATATTTTGAAAAGCTCAATTTTAGAGCCTTTGGTGGCCCTCACCTCCCTCACGCTGCAGTGTGCAGGCCTTTATTTTATCCTGCCTAACCTACACTTGCTCCTGTCCCCTCTGATTCACTTGTGTGCTTGGTCACTCGAAAATGTGAATACCATGAGATCAGAGACTTGCATTCACTGCTGTATCCCTATGCATAAAACAGTGGTTGATACTCAAAAATAATTTGTTGAATGAACATATGATTTATTTTTTAATAACAAGAAGCCCCTGCATTGTGAGTAGTGTGTCTTATTTTTTTACTAGATTTTTTTTCTTTTTCTTGTCTGGTAATCTTCTTCCATTTTAAAGAACCTTACCATCTACTAGGGGTTACTAAAATCTCAATTTTCATCTATGTGGAAAGGCCAGTAGGAAGCCCTACTGGGTGTGTTGGTGGTGTACAGCACTGGGTATTAAACTGGTGGAGTCAGACCAGACCTTGGTTCAGCAACCTTGGTACTTGAGTTCTGGCTAAGAAAGAATTCAGAGACAAGACTCAAATTGTAAGAGAAAGTTTATTTAGAAAGTCACAGAGACCTAAGAAATGAGCTGTAGAAAAAATGAGCTCAGAATACAAATTACAGAGGCAGAAGAAGAGCCCTTGGAGCTTAGGAGAAAGAGAGATACAAGGAAAACATACCTGAAGGGAGGGAGTAGGGGGAGGCACTGGTGTGCTAGAGAGAAGGAGAGGAAGAGGGAGAGGGAGAGAGGCAAACTGGGTGCTTTGTCTTGAGAGTATTTATCTGGAGCTTTCTGGGGAGGAGTCCAATAGAATATTCATCAGCTTTTGAAGTGTGCCCTTTCAGGTTTGTGGTCCCTAACTATTGGTTGGCACCAGCGCAGGGGGTCATTAGTCAATGCAGCTGGTTCTGATGTCAGCCATGGTATCGTTATCTGGTTTTACTGCTTTTCTGGGCCTGGAGCTGAAACACAACTGAGGCCTGGGTGTTATTCTTAGGGATTAATGCTTAAGGGAATGGTCATGCAAGGGCCCACAAGGAGTCACATGAGGCCATTCTTTGGCCCCTTGTTCCTCCTCCAAGGGGGTCTATCGCATGACTGATGGCATGCCAAGGAAGAAAAGATTCGGGGAGAGTCCAAACCATATAAGCAGTGATAGGAAAGGTCAGGGGTCTAAACCACATGACCAGTGATATGAAAGGTTAGGGGGTCTGTACTGCATGACCAGCAATATGCTATGAAGGAAGAGTTACCCTAGGAGCAAGGTCCTTGTTTTCCCAGTTTTGTCCATTGACAGGCAGCTGGGGCTTTCCAGCCTAGTGACCTTTTGTACTTAGTCCATCGTTCTTGCTCTGCTTGTGTCTGTCTAACCACAGGAGGAGTTCATTACCAAGGCCATCTCACTCTGTTGGGGCCCTTGGTCCTCAGGTGTGTAGTTACAGAAACATGAGTTGGTTGCCTGACTGGCTGCAGAACCATCATTCAGGAGCAAACATTAACCAAGCTGTGACACTGATGCATAAAACTAGAATGCCAATTTGTTGAGTTATAATGAGAAATAAGGAACTAGAATTCTACAAGCTTATCCTTTCTATATGCTCCCTCAGCAAACTGTTTTCCCCTCTACCACATCATTTGTCACTTGCTGTATTCTAATCACGTATTTACTTATCTCAGACCACAGTGCAAAGTCTTTGAGGGCAGAGGCCAGGTCTGTCTTATTTGCTATTGAATGTTCAGGGCATAGTACAATGCCTGGCACTCAATGTTAAGTGTTAGATAAATAAATGAAGGGGTTAAGGGACTAGAAGGGGAACTGGGACTAAAACAAGACAGACATGCCCTTGTGATCAGTATCGGTTTCTCTTCTGTGTGGAATGCTCTCTTTAAAAAATATAAATATATATGTGTAATACATATGCATATATATGTCTGTGTATCTATATACACATATTAAAGTAATACATGCTAATTATGATTAAAAACATTTTTGAGGCAAAAAGTATAGATGTATTTAAAATCACCACCTAGCACCACTCATTTTCCCTTAGGCCCAATCACAATTTCCAGAAATAGTCACTCTGAATGGTAGCATATAACTCTATGTATTGTATAAGTGGGTTAGTTGGATACATACTTTTAGGAAAGTGAGGCAGAGGATGTGCACATTTCTTTTTCTTTCTTCCTGAAAAACAAAACAAAACAATTGAGATTCAAAAATCAGCCATTTCTAATGGAAAGCGAAGGATGATTGGAGTCAGGAGCATAGAAGGTGGAATCAAGGGCTAAAGAAAATAGTGGACAGGGGAACGAATTCCATATTGTAGAGGCAGTTCTAATCAAGGAAAAGTCCATGCCCCCGTGACCAGAGTACCTGAGAACCTGTGCCCAGCTGGATTTCAGAATTAGACCAGTAACTTCTCTGTGCCTTCTTGTTCCAAACCCACAATATTCTGTTGATCAAAGCAATGCATGAAGCCAGCCCATATTAAGAGGGTAGAGAAATAGACTCCACCTCCTGATGGAAGAACATATCACAATACAAAAAAGTATGGGCACAAGGAGCCCTAATTAATTTGAGAGCTCTTCTTATATTTATTGTAAATAATACATATGCATAGCTAAAAATAAAATAGTTATACTAGTGGTCTTGTATCAAAACCCAGTAGCTTCCTTTTTCTTCTTCTCCCTTTACAGGAACACTACCCAGAGCCAGTCACTTTAAACACTAAATATTTTTTCTGCTATTTCCTAAAAATGTTCTTATATTGAAATTTTTTGATTTATCAACTAGGTAATCTATTACTTGCCTTTTAATATGTGGGAGTTTGCTCCCCTACTCCTTCTATTATAATTATATCATATTTTTTTGCTTAGTCAATAGTTAGAATTTACATTATTAAGAATATATGCAAATGGTTTACTGCTAAGTTAAGCAGCTTACTCTAATTATATGTCCTCTTTTATTAAAATGTTAGTTTTTCTTCTTCAAGAGTCAGCCAAGTAGGCCAAATCTGCCTGTTGTCTTTTTTTTCAAATAAAGTTTTAATTGAAGACAGTTATGCTAAGTTATGTATTTTCTCTGGCAGCTTTTGTGCTACTCTGGTAGAAGCTGAGTAGTTATGATAGACTATATGATCTACAAAGCTTAAAATATTTACTCTCTGGCCCTTTATGGAAAAAAAAGTATTGACAATTACTCTAGTTAATAATTGTCTTGCTTTTTTATATGCTTAGTTTGTATAATTTTCTTCAGTTCAAACTACAGTTGACTTTTGAACAACACAGGTTTGAATTGTGCAGGTCCACTTATACATGGATTTTTAAAAATAATTCTTTTTGATATATGGTTGGGAGTCCATGGGTATGAAGGGCCAATGGTGAATTTTGGTATCTGTGGGAGTCCTGGAACCAGTCCTACACCAAAAGACATTTGGCACAGTTAAGTTTTGAAGGACTCAAAATTTATATGAGGATTTTCAACTGTGTGTGGCGTGGGTACCCTAATTCTCACATTGTCCAAAAGTCAATGATGTATCTAAGTATGTTGCTTAACTACCCAATATTTGAAGATTTTCTAGTAACTTTTTGGTCATTGATTTTTAGCTTCATTACAATATGGACAAGAGAACATAATTATATAACTTTTATTTTTTAATATGTATTTATATGATGCTTACTGGAATGGCATGTCTGTCACAGTTTGCTTTCCTCCCTGTTCTTGCCTATATTTGGATTAATCAAGCATCTTTTTATTATTGTATTCCTTCTCCTACTACTTCTTAGTTATAAGTATTTTGCTAGTTTTTTACTGGTTACTCAAGAGATGAACACATTTGATATAAATTAGCATTTTTATCACTATTTTTAATACTGTAACTTCATTTATTTTTATCCTACCTTTTATGTTATTGTTTTGATGTATGTAATTTTTGCACATTTTTAGGAGCCTCTAAGACAGTGTTGTTTTGATTTTTTTCTGTAATTAGTATGTATTTAAAATTTTCCACATGTTTATCAATATCTTTTCTGTTGTTCCTCAGTTTTTGCATTTCTGTGTTTCCAATGATATAATAGTTCTTCTTCCTGAAGAACCCCACTTGTTGATTTTTTTATTTTGGTGCTCCTGATGAATCCTGTTACTTATGGCTTTCTGGAAATGTCCTTATTTTTACCTTCATTTTGAATTAAATTTTTGCTGGGTATAGAATTTAGGTTACTGTATTGGTCAGCAGTCTTTCATACTTATGGAGACTAGAAGCCCATCAACAAGGTGCCACCAGGGTTGGCTTCTGGTGAGGAATTTCTTCTTGGTTTGCAGATTGTTGCCTTCCTCTGTGTCTTCCTCTGGCCATATCTCTATGTGTGCATGTAGAGAGGAAACTCTCTAGAGTCTCTTTCTCTGCTTATTAGAACCTGGTCCTATTAGGTTAGAGTCCCACTCTTATGACCTTATTTAACCTTAATTTTTTCCTAGAAGGCCTTTTCTCCAAATTTAGGCACAATAGGGGTCAGGATTTTAATATATGAATTTTGAAGGGTACAAAAATGCAGTGGTCATTCTAATGTCTTTTGAATTCCATTATTTCTGTGGGAAAGACAGTTGTTAATTTTACTGTTGCTTCTTTGAAAATTGTGTGTCTTTGATTGCTGGGTGACATTAAGATTTTCTCTTCGCTTTTTATTTATAGAAGTTTACTATGATGTCCCAGGTATGTTATTCTTTGTATTTATTCTACTTGGAGATCAAAATTGATATTTTTTTCAGTTTTAGAAAATTCTGAATCATAATCTTTTGAAATATTACTTTTCCCCCATTTTCTTTCTTGCCTTTCTGGTACTTCAGTTATAAATATCATTGTTCTTTTGACTACATCCCATATGTATCTTAAAACCTTTTCTGTATTTTCTATTTTTTTCAGCTTCGATATTTTCACTAACTTATTTTCCAGATCTCAAATTATCTCTTTAACTATATCTAATCTTCCATTGTCTCATTCATGGCTTACTGGTATGATTAAGGTTTGATTTATAGTCTCTATAAGGTCAGGTTATTTACACTTCATCCTTATTCCTAGGGTGGAACTCTATAGGACTCCCAGCTAAAAGTCCGGGATCTTTAGCAAGGTACTTTTTCCAAGCAAAACCATGAACTCAAGTTTTTATTTTCCCAGCCTTGTGAGACTACCGAAAACTCTTCTTAGCTTTTCAGCCTCTTTGAAGCCATATTCTTTTCTGCTTTTCTGTCTCTTTACCTGTGCCACTTATGAACTCTTGAATACCTTAGGAAGAAAATGGCTTAAGCTATTGTGCTCACTTCTCTGAGCTTCCTTATCTCTGGGATCTGATTCTTTAAGTTCTGATTGCCTTTGTAGCTCTGAGCTCTGACTTATGTTTCCCCAGGTCTTTGACACTACAGAAAACTCTGCTCACTCTCACTTTCTTTCCATTTGACTTAGTTGCTGTTTTGGTAAGGTTTCTCAGCTTTTTTCTATGTTTTTCATAAATGCTGGCAGAAGACATATGACTTTTGGGTCAAAGGCAAAGGATGTTTTATTGCTTAAAGAAGTAGTAATAGCCAGAGTATCATCATTTTCTTGTGCTAGTTCCCCAAGCTGCAGTTCCTACAGGGTGATATGACAAGTATTCCGGTGACATTTGCAGATGTGGGTTGTATTACAGGAGAGGAATCCTAAGTTTATAATGTCCTACAAAGAAATTTGTCCTTTGCTCCAAAAGGAGACATTATTTTTAAAATATCAGTCAGTAAACAAATCTAATCTTTGCTATGGAGGGAGACATTACCTCTGTCTTCCTAGGTTGTTCATTACACAAACATCCTTGAAAATATAGTCCAAAAGAAAAGCTGTAAGTACTTCTATTCACAATAACAAGTAATACAATCAGAAACAATCCCATAAACCAGTGATTTTCAACCTTTTTCACCTCATGGCACACATAAAGTAATTACTAAAATTCTGCGGCACACACAAAATATATTTTTTGCTGACCTGACCAAAAAATAGATATAATTTTAATTGAGTTACAAAAAAATAAGAGTAATTACTTACCCTTTTTGCTCCAAAATGACTTTTAAAAAAATCAAGTGCCTGTATTTGTATACAAGTATAAGGATTTCTGGTACCAAGAATTACCAGTCAACTCAACCTTATTATGCAATGTGACCAATAAGATACAACTCTGTTATATGACGTATATGTTTATGGTTCAAGACAGGGCAATCACACCAGATGGATATTGTTGTGTTGGTTGCTGTCATAGTTTTAAAAGATTTTACTTATTTATTTTTAGAGAGAGAGAAAGGGTGGGAGGGAGAGAGAGAAAGAAGAAGAACATTGATGTGAGAGGGAAACATTAACTGGTTGCCTCTTATAGGTGCCCCAATTGGGGACTGAACATACAACCTAGGCGTGTACCCTGACTGGGAATCAAACTGGCAGTTCCTCACTCTGAGGGATAACACCCAACCAACTGAGCCACACCAGTCAGGGCTGTCATTTTTTAATTTGACAGTCTAGTGGAAAAAAGGTCAGTGCCCCTGACTAAGTAGTTAGGTATTGAATGTTTTAAAAATTCTTGTGGCACACTCGTTGAAAATTGCTGGCATAAACCATCAAGGTTTACCTTATAAAGTTAGGTGACTTATTTATTATATTTTTATATTGTCTGTTTTACTTAACCTTAACAGATATAGCAGGTTGTACTAATAAATGCACAGACTCCACACAGGCCCACAAGGAGGAAGTCTAGGACACTTTTGTCATTCAAAACAACCTTGCCCAGTGAACTCAAGCAGATCTGAATACAGAGGTAAGATGATGTCATTGATCATTTCGGCTAAAGTCAAGAACGTATTTCTAACTAGATTCTCCCGATTATAGGAAAAACTGCTTGTAAGGTGAGTATAAATAATGAGTTAGTTATCCTTTTGGAAGCTCCTCAGAGAAACCAAGGGAAATCTCATTTTGGAGTGGTATCTTCAGTCATCTGAGGGTTACAAGATCTATTACCGACATTTTCTTAAATACTTGAAATTCTCTTGCATCTTTAGGTACAAGTTTTGTGTGAGAGGAAAATTACTGTTTGGCTTTCACACAGGAACTACAATGCTGGGGAGAGATGGTACACCTGGAAAGAAAGTGTTGTTTGCAATTGTTACTTCAGGTGGCAGAGAAGATAAAATTTCTCCCAGAGAGCTAGCGAGTGCTCTTTCACATATAGCTGAGATGCCGCAATAGGCCAGCAATAGGCTTAAATATGCCACTTCCATTTGATGTATTAGGCTCGTTTGGCTTTTTGCACCATGTTAGGCATTAAGTCTGAGTTGACCCCATCTCAAAAAGAGACTATCAGGCCAGAGAGTCGCAAGATCTTCATGGGCCAGAAGTTCAGTTTTGACAAGGTCCTGATGGTGAGTTAATAGCTGCTTTTCAGAAGGCATGTACCTGTGATCTGTGTCAGGCAGGCAAGGAGTCCAAAACCCCAGGAGGCCCCTGTGGATTCAGGCTGCCTCCCTTTGCTTGAGACTCCAATAGGCAAAACTGTCAAACACAGAGCCTTGTAGCTCAACAGATTCAGTAGAGTGGCAGAGCTTCAAAGGTAGAGAGTATGCCACAGCTTTTCCATTCTTTAATCTCAGCTTTCTCTGTTGCTGGGTTGGGTGGAGAGATATGGCAAAGATATTTTCTTTATCGTAGAGGTCTTAGGCTAAGTGATAAGATACAGAAGGCCAAGACCAAAATGGGACCCTAGAAAATGCATGATGCTGACATCTTAGGCCACTTCTGGCATAAGTCTTAACTTAAAGGTACAATATAAGTCATTGAGCTTATTTCAAGTCCAGGACTTCAGGGTTGAAGAACATATGTGCACTGGGACCCAATACCCCTGCCAGGAAGAAATAAGATGGTGTCATTTGCCTGGAGTGTCTGCTATGCCTATCTTCTCTGGAGAGACCAGGAAAAAAATCCTATTGATCAAATTCCTTTTTTAGAGTACAAATGTATGTCACAATTTTTCTGAATTGTAAAAATATCTTTGAGATAAATATATATATATATATATCTCCAGCAGTGAAAGAACATTCCACAGATTGCATTTTGAAAATGCATTAGTGAACCTCTTGCTCATAGTAGACATTTTAATTTTTATTAAGTGGTATTTCAGTTATAAAAGTGTTTTTATCTTTGAATTGTTCAGAAGTTTAGTGATGTATTACTTAAAAGGATTTAAAAAATATTTTTGGGATTATCAACCTTTTTATCACCAACCATGTACACACAACCAGTTTCTGGTCAGCAATGTCAGAGGAATTCAGCTTCATTTATCTCCTCTTTGCAGCGTCTGGTGAATATCCTCAGTCCATGGTTCTCTCTTTAGTTGCACAACTTTATCCAACTATTTACCAGCCATTTAAATCAAGATAAGTATCTCAAAAGTGATATTAAGAAAATCAAATATACATTTCCCCACCTCCTCCACTCCCAAATCTGCTCCTCCTTCTTCATTCCTTTTCATCAGCGTCATCCACTTCATTACTCACATCAGAAGCTGGACAGTCAAAGTACTATCCATGTCCAAATTGGTCACTGATTCTTGCCAGTCCTGCCTCCTGATAATCTCTCACATTATCCCCTCCTTGTCATTCTCATGACCTTTCCTTAATTCATGCTCTCATCTGAACTATCTAATCATTGCCTCATCCCATTATCCACTTTGCAGCCCAAGTGATCTTTCTAAATATATAATTGATAATTTTACTTAGCTCCTTTCATATCAATGGAAACATTAAACTTCAATTCCTAACATGGAGTGACTGGCCCTTATTCACCTTTTCAATTTATGTTTTACTATACTGCCTAATGCTGAACTTTGTCCCGTTAATCCAGTATATAATCAATATGTCTGAAATGAAGTTTGATTTGTGAGAATAGGGTATTAATCTATGTTTCTACATTTTATTTTATTATTATTTTTAATATGCTTTATTGATTATGCTGTTACAGTTGTCCCAATTTCTTTTCCCTTTGTTCCTCTCCAGCCGGTGACCTCCTCCCTCCATTTTTCCCTGCCTTTAGTCCATGCCCATTGGTTGTGCATATAGTTCTTCTCAACATCTTCCTATCCACTCCACTCCCTCCTACTATGCTTCTTAATTTCCATACCATCTCCCTCCCTTCCCTCTTTCCCCCTCCCTGCTGACCTCCCCCCAAAATGTTCCCCATACCTAAAATTCTTTTCCCACTCTCACTGCCTACTTAGTTTGCCTTTGTTTCCATTCCCTAGCTTCTGTTGTTGGTTCTTGTGATACAGTTTTCATTTGAATGTTCATAGCTTTGATCCTCTTTCTCCTAAACAAGTACCTTTAACATTTCATATAACAGTGGTTTGGATATGATGAACTCCTTTAGTTTTACTTTGTCCTGGAAGCATTTTCTCTGCCCTTCTATTTTGAATGACAGCTTTGCTGGATAGAGTAATCGTGGTTGTAGGCTTTTGCTTTTCATTATTTTGAATATTTCTTGCCAGTCTCTTCTTGTCTGCAGAGTGTCTTTTGAGAGATCAGCTGATATCTTATTGGGACCCCTTTGTATGTAATTCTCTTCTTCTCTCTTGCTGCTTTTAAGATTCTCTCTTTATCCTTAATTTTTGACATTTTGATTATAATGTGTCTTGGTGTGGTTCTCCCTGGGTTCAGTTTTTGTGGAACTCTCTGTGCTTCCTGGACCTGTAAGTCTATTTCCTTCCCCAAGTTAGAGAAGTTCTGCTTCATTATTTTTTTATATAATTTTTCAATTTCTAGTTCTTCTTTACCTTCTGGCAACCCTATAATTTGGATATTGGCCCACTTATAGCTGTCCCGTAGGTTTCTGAGCCTCTCCTCAATTTCCTCACTTTTTGTTTCCTCTTTCTGCACTGGTTGACTGTTTGTTCCTTTCCTATGTTCTGATTTGTTGATTTGATCCCTTGTCTTCTTTCCCTCACCACTAGTTTTATATGTGTGTTTGTTCATTTCAGCAGGACTAGCCTTCATTCCTTCCCTGTCTTGTTTAAGATCTGCTGTTAGGTCTGTAAGCATTCGTATAACCAAAGCTCTGAACTATGTCTCAGAAAGATTTCCTGTCTCCTGCTTCATTAGATTAGATATTTGCTGGCTAGTCAGTTGTGTCACTGGGATTTCTATCATGATCTGTGCCATCCTGACCATTTTGTGTTTACTTTTGCTTCCTGGATGGAGCTATCACGCCTCCTACACTATAGGGGGCGGAGCCCCATGCACTCGTCACAACCAGGTGACCCTTCTCACCACACTGTGGCATTTTCTGTGGGGGTGGAGTCCAAGATGGATTCCTGCTGTTCACTCTTCTCTGAGAGACTGGGAGCCTCCTCCTTCATCCTTACCCTCTTCCGGCCTCACAGTCCAAGGCAATGGGGGTCTGCCTTCCTCAGCATTGGAATCACAAGCTGATGGGTCTGGTCTGCAGCCAGGGGTGCACCCCAGGTGCTTCTTGCCTCCCCTTAAATATGGGTGTCTGTGCTTACTGCTGTCCCGCTGCCGTCACTGCTGCCGCTGCCACCGCTGACAGCACAGCTTGACCTTTCTGCCCCGGCTTTGCCCCTCCTACCCGTCCAGACGAGACCCACTTCTTTATAACTTCATACATTGGATTGCCATTTATTTTCTGGAACTTCTTGTTATTTCTGGATTTGCAGTAGTTGTATTCCTTCCTGGTTGTTGTTTCTACATTTTTAAATGAAGAAATAGAGCTGATTGAGAAATCGTTTGAAATGTTTCAAAAGTCTGGTAAAAGAAACCTATGATCAAAATGACTGCATTTTTTAAACTGAGTATAGGACATATATTCTGAAAGTATTTTTCCTGTTTTTGTATACACTTTTATAAAAAGTATTGCTAAAGTATATCATTATGTTTTAAACAAACACTTTTTATTAAAATAATAAGAAATTGGAATTATCCTTCCTAGGAAATTCAAGATCTGTGATTATCAATCCTGAGGAACCTAATGATTTAAGACAATTTAGTCTTATTGGAAGTATAAAACATGATTTGATAAGGATTTACAAAAAAGGATTTAACAGAAGAAATTTATAAAATTCACATGTGTTTTAGGAATTTTTAATGAGGACTTAGCTAATTTAGATGTTTCTTATAGTTAGCCTAATAAAATCTATAATTCCTAAGTTCATGTGGAATTTTATGTAGTTCACCATTTCAAGGTATCATACATATAATTTTAAAAATAACTTGATTGATTTTCTAAAATATATATTTGAATGTGTACACACTTTTCAAAATCAAAACATGTAAAAACATATCATGACATCTCTCTCTACCCTGAGTTTTATCTGCTCAGTCCCCATTTTCTAGCTCCAGTCAGGAATCCAGAATTATTAGTTTCTTATGCATCATTCCAAGGCTTCTTTATGCATATACAAGTAAATTCAAACACATATTTTTATTCTTATTCATTTATGACATCTTTTCATACAAAACTTGGGAAATAAATTATTAATGGACGATTTCACAGAAGTATTAAGGGTTTCTGGGATATGTGTTCTTAATATTTTCTTATCTACTTAAGGATTAACCGAAGCAAATATTGAACCTGAGGTTGGACTCCTCCAGCCCCCTGAGCAGGCTTTTAAGACTTTCTCCACTGTCACCAACTTGCTTTCATTTCTTCAATAGTGATTAAGTCTAAGATTGGCTCCAGGAATAAAACTGAAAGGTAAAACTACAACTAAAAATAGCAAATAATGACATTTGTATTACCTATGATACAATGCAACCATGGATACAATTAAGAATGCTCAAAATGCAATCATGTCAGGATGAATTTTACGGAAGTTGGCCATAATTACCCACCCCACCACTCCCTCCATGCTATCCCCCTCACCCTCTGCCCCAACCTGTGCTGCTTTTGAGGACTTTAATATAAAGGGGCCACATGTGTTCACCCAGAACTGCCCCAGGCACCCTCCCCACACAAGGCCCCGGAGTAGGTCACAGGAAACAGTACAGGATAAGAAGAGGGCTCTGAGTTTGGAATCTGAAGTGTGGGTTCTAATCCTAGCTCTTCCTTTTAATCGCTAGGTAATTTTGTCAATTCATTTAGCTTTTTAAAAGTTTTGTAGGGTCCAATATATTTTCATCTATAAACAAGGCCGATAATTTCCATCTTACCTTCGCTGGCAGGTAGTAGGTCATACCAAGCGTGCAATGTGAAAATGCCTCACAACCTGCACAGTGCTATGTGAGTGTTGTTGCTGCCATGGCTTCAGTGGGTTTTCTGAGGAGTAGAAGATTTTCATAGTAAGTTTGTAAGTGCTTTTGCCCAGCAGTGGGAGAGTAAGAAATTCTCAGGAAAATCAGCCTGAGGGTTTGACATAAAGTTATTAATATTGTTCTGCTGCTGTCTTTTAGTTTTTTCTTAGGCACATGCTGATCACTCTTTAACAATCTTTTGGTTATATTTTGGTGACAAATTTGCCTCATTTTGTAGGTTTTGCTTTAAAATAGTCTTTTGACCAGTTTAGGTTGTTTTGAAAGGCTACTACTCTCCCTCTAAGACATAATGCAAAGCCTCAGGTGTGCCAATGTGACCTGATATTTGGGAATGCAGCCCCAAACGGTGGTAAACTCATTTAAATGTAAGACCAATAGTCCATAAGTACCATAAAGAAAGCTGAAAAAACTTTGTAGCATGTGCTCAATCCATATGTTTCTATCTGTGTAGTTATAATTGATATTGCAAGCTATAAATCTAATGTTACTTTGCTAATTATGTTTTGCTTGGTCTGAGATTTAATTAAGAGTATTTGCCTTATTCTACATTTACTGGTGATGTTTTGGTAGCTCTGTTCAGATATCTTAAGAACTCTTGTTCTCTGCAGTAGAAGAGGGAAGAAATAGGTGGTCAGCTTAATATAACAGGGGAGCTGTGTGGAGGGAGTTTTAAGTAGAGACTGAATGATTAAGGATGAGCAGAAGTGTTGGAGAAGGAAAAGCAAATGCCGGAAATGATCATGTTTATTTGTTTTGAGCAGTGATTTTCAACTGGTGTGCTGCAAGAATTTTTAAAACATGCAGTACCTGACTATTTAGACAGGAGCATTGACCTCTTTTCCCTTAAATTGTCAAGTAAAAATATGACAGCATCCAACACAACCATAGCCATAGGGTGTGAATGAATCAAAATCATACCTATTTTTGTCAGATTGGTAAGAAATATATGTTTTGATGTGCTGCAGAATTTTAGTAATTATTTTATGTGTTCCATGAGATGAGTAAGGTTGGGAATCGCTGCTTTAGAGACTAGGATTCTAGGACTATGAAAATGTAGGGAGCAATGAGGGGTCGGGATAGCTCTGGCTGGATTCTCCTGAACTTTTCAGGACATTTTGGAACTTGCTGTTACAGACACTTTGAACTTCTAGCTGCTTCCTTTGCTTTGGAGACCTGGAGCGTTTTGTGAGGGTTTTGCGAGGAGTACAAGCTCCTCAGGACATCTTCCCAGGGCAGCGTCTTGGAACCAGTGTGGAGTCTTGCCTCTGCCTGAATTTCACTCTAAGTTTGGAGCTCGAAAGGAGAAATCGTAGACATATGGCATTAATGAAATTCTCTGACCTATTTATTTTGGAGGCAGCAGTAAGATAGTTCAAGTTGTATGGTCTGAGCAGTCAGACCGCAGGCTCAGTGACCTCGTTTTGCAACTGTGGCACCAAGTCACAGACTGTCTGAGGCCCAGTGAGATTGTGGATGGGGAGGGCTTGTGTAAACATGGGGTACTCCTCCAGGATGGGTGTTCCTGTTCCTAATAAGTTCTATTCTCAGGCTGCATGTAGGGGCAGGCCAAGTATAGGGCCATCCATGAGGGGCCAGAGGGCTGGCTCTGTGTCTGTCTCTTCCTTATAGAATCGGTACAACGATACTTCTCTTTAGTCTGTTGGGATATGTTACACTTCTAGTGCTGACAAGAATCCACACTATTGCCGTTCACCTGGCAACCCTGACGACATTTGCAGGGTTTTTGAAATTCTAACAGATGTGATCAACATTTCTCCATGCTTTGTATGTTTGCTTTAGCTGCACCCCCTTCTCACTTGACAGATCCTGCTTTCATTATATCAGTGGACTTTCCAGGCCTCTTCTCTTTGCACTGACCCTTTAAGCAGACATTTAAGGGAATTACATTATTCAGTTTCACTACACTGCTTTCTATAGTAATAGCTATCTTGAAAGAGAGCCTGGTTATGTTGAATTTTGCGTTTGTCTCCTAGTTCCTGGAATGACACCTCCGCTGCCTCTCATCTCTGCTCCTGCTACTATTGACCTGAGCTTTCTTTCTGTGACAGGAAAGGAAATGGAACCCCAAAGGGCAAATATTCCAGGTGGAGTCATTCTGTTAGTACAATACATTTTCAATTAATGGTCTACTATTTATAAATACTGTAAGGGACATTGAGACCATTTTCTGTAAAACATCTTTTGTGTTCTAACAAATATTTTCTATTTCTTACTAATCGTATTTCTTTATAATTTTGATTGATTTTGATTATATATTTGTAGAGGGTTTTTTTTTCCCCTGAAGAGAAATAAAAAGCCCTTAAACATTTTATTTTTTTCTCTTTGTTCAAGGAGCCTCTGAAGTAGTCATATTCATGCATAAATGAGTGGGAGGCCACTGGAATTTTCTTGCTCTTCCACTGTACCTACTTGGCAGTATTCTTACTACCTATGACTGTAGACCCCAAAGCTACTTGTGGACCTTCTCCATTTTATGGGAGGCCAGCTCCTGCTTTCTGATCTAACTTTAACATAATCTAGGGCAGGGTTGGTGGGGCTGGAGGAGTGGTCAGCCAGACAGTTGCAAGGAAGAAGGGAAGAACAAGTACTTGAGCTGTTGTTCCTGCTTACCTGCTGCTCTGGTCCTAGCATAGTCTTATCCTGAGCCTCTCCTTCCACAAAGTCCCCTTCCTGGAAACCCCTACTCCAGTGCTTGCTGTGAAAGAAGCATCCAGTGCTTTGTGGACTCCCTCTGAAGTACAGAAACTCTTATTCCATTTGTGGTGTCCTGCATGGCTTATTGATGACACCTGAGTAGTCTGTGTATCCTGTGGGTTCAGGTCTTCATGGACAGACTTTTGGAAGTCCAGAGACCCACTGAAATTAAACAGAAGAATTTGTTTGAATGCGCATACATAATACATTCCTGTGAATGTATGTTTTCCTGGGGAGAAAGTCCATAGCTTTTATGAGATTCTCAATGAGTTAGCTATTTGACCCAAAGATATTTTAAAAGGTTGATAAATAACCACTAATGTGGTAATCTATGACCTGGAGGCCATGTTTAGATCAACAACAAATATTTATTGAGCACCTGCAATGTGCCAGATACTGTTCTAGGCTCTTGGTACATCAATGAACCAACTCCCTCACATCCCCCCAAGCTTTTTCTTATTAAGTTATGTTTCAGTTTGGAGGAGACAGATAGCAGACAGTATACATAACATATTCTAAGGTACATTAAAGGGTGTAAGTGCTGTGGGAAATAAGGAGGGTAAGGGAGATCAGGGATGTGGTTGGGGGAGAAGGGTTGCTATAATTTCGGGGTAGACCTCATAGATAAAGTGACAGTTTAATGAAATCTTGAAAAGAGAAGGAATCACAGAGACCTGTGAGGGAAGGTCGTGGCAGGCCAAAGGAACAGCTAGTGCAGTGACTCCGAGGTAGGAGTAAACCCAGCATGTTCAGAGTGGTGGAGTGGAGTGAGCGAGGAAAAGCGGCAATGAGTCCGAGAGTTACAGGATTATAGGGTGTGTGTGTGTGTGTGTGCACGTTTGTGTGAAAGAGGTTAAGTCTTGTAGGTACTGTGCATGGCTTTGGGGAGCCTTCGGAGAGTTCACATCAGAGGAGAGACTTAACTTGACTGGTTATGAGAGGATCACTTGGGTTGATGTGTTAACACAGCCTGAGGTGGGGCCAAGGGCAGGAACTGGCTGCTGGGCAATCGTCCAGGAAAAAGAGGACAATGGTGTGGATCAGGGCTGCAGCAGAATGCTGGAGCTGTTGTATTTTGAATGTATTTGGAGGTAGAGCCAACAAGGTATGCTGAAAAATCAGATGAGGATTGTCAGAGAAGGGGAGGGTCAAGAAGACTCCAAGACTTTTGGTCTGAGCAACTGAAACGTGGAAGGAGTTCATAAGAAACGGCAGTGCTTTTAGGTGAGACAGAACTTGCATCTCAGCTCTTCTACTTTCCAGCTGTGTTGTGACCTGACTCATGGGCAGTTAACCTTTCTGAGACTCAGTGTTTTCATTCGCAGAATGGGGACAATCATATCTATATCATAAGGATGATATGAGGAATTCCGATAACATGTGTGTTGTATATTGCTTCAACAGATGCTAATCCCTTTGCCCAACCTTCTTTTAGAAAGGAAAGATGGGAGAAGAGAGAGAGAGTGGATGTGGATGAGTGGTGGGCCCATCTGAGGTGTTTTTTGCTCAGTGGGATCCTGCCTTTTTAGCTCCATTGTATAAATATATTGTGTAGTCTCTGAGGTTTATCCTTACATCAGCCCCATATTTTCTTCTGCCAGGTACCTGGGCCTACTATCTCAGGGTTCAAATTAGATAGTATCTTTAATACTTTATTTTATTGTCATTTACATTAAAAAACATGTCTGTTACATTGAAGAAGGATTTCTTATCTAATACTGTCCATTATCTATGTATACTGTCCACAAACAGGCCTAACTAATAGGGTTTTTTGTTTTAATAATTAGGTTATTTGTATATAGAACATTTTATGTTATGCAGAAATTCTTGGTGGGTTGTTATATACTAATGTTTTACTGATATTTGGGACAATTAGTGAGAAGTTTAGGATGGGTTGGGCATGCATTGTTATTATTTTTCCATTTAAGACAATGAAATACAGTTTACTACTGTCTGGTTATTAGTTACTAAACGTGCTTTCAACAGTGGCTTGATTTTGGATAAGGGATGCCAGATTAGGAATTTAACAACTGAGGGAGGGCTGAGTTTGAAGTGTTTGGGTTATAAGGATACATCCTGTTTCCTTTATTCAAAGACACTCACTCCCAGCCATTTTAATGCTTATGAAATTAGAGTGTGTTTTGTGGCCAAGATGTACATTTAATATGATAATATTTTTGTTAGAGTGTTTGATATATTTCTATAAATGGCATCCCTCTTCTCTATCCCAGTTTAAAACCAATTGAAAAGTGAGTCAAGAGAATATGCAACTAGAGAGTAAATCTGTCAGTTTTGTTGGTGACAGATTGTAGGGCATAACTTACTTTGAGTGTTCTAAACAGTAACACTGTCCTAAGGTGCTATCTCCCACTGATTTGGGTGGAGAAAAAAGAAGACTGAGATTCAATTCTCCACACCTGGGACTTCAGTTAAATTAGCTTCACTAAACTGAGAAATGAGATCCCATGGCTCTGGTCCTCCAGCTGACTCACTCACCCACCTCCGGGGTAAGCATGAGAGGCTGTCACAAAAACTTTCTCTTTAACATTATAGGACAGAGGGTCACTCTGAGTGTCCTTCAGAGAATATTAACAACTCCCCTCAGTGGGAAAATGGTCTACTGCCTCCTGGAGGCCCCAGGTTAGCCAGTTTTTGGCAGAGGAGCAGGTAGGTGCCCTGTTGTCTAGGAAAAGGGTTGTAATTCCTATTTTTATGTTTTGAGTGTCTAAAAGGAGATACTATTTAAGGAAACTTTGAGAGAGAAGGTGAGTACCTGATTGTTCTGTTCTTTTGAAAACTAGTCTCATTGCCAAAACATATATTTTTAGAAAATCACTGGCTCCTGTGTGTGTATATGATTGGGGAGGGACTGGTGGTTGAAAGGGGGAGATAGAGAAAAATATAAAAATATTTTATTTAAAAAAAATGTAAAATGAAGATGTAAGTAGATGTGGAATTAATTTTAATTATTTTTAAAATAGGAGATAAATACTTAAACAGTTCAAAAGAGAATAAGTATGTCTTTCTATTTTTCTTGCAAAGTTCTCTCTCAGAAGCAACTACCATTAGCAGGTTTTTGTGAACACTTCCAGAGATACTGGGTGGGACAAAGGTAGGTTTACAGCTGTGAGTATGCAAAGCACAACTTATTCTTGTATTATTATTTATTATTGTATTATTTTTCATACAACTCTAAACCTACTTTTGCCCCACCATGTATTTATTCATGATAAATATTTTGTTTGCTTTGCATAAATGATTGTCACAGATTCTTTCAGAGAAATACATTGGATGGGCTTTATTAATCTTATAGACATTTATGATGTGTAACCTGTGGTACCTGCCAGTAGGAAAAATCCTTTTAATTAGGTATGCAATTACAAATTGATGACTTAAAAAAAAGAATCCAAGTAGAATGGTTATTCAAAGGCAGATCATTTGTACCAAAGTGTTTCAAAGTGTATATTACAGATTTGTTTTTCCTGCAGTGTCTTTGTGATGTATGCTTCCATGGTTACCAAGTAATAGAAATAATAGGAGTAAAAATGTATAGAGAACTGAAATGGAGTTATGATTGCAGATTTCCTCCACAGAGGACATTCATTGTTACCACTGTTTCCTTTGGGTAATTTGTAAACTCAGAGGCCCCAAATATAATAGGTAGATAGATATATTCTTATTGGGTTGCTGGTACTTTTCTCTAAGTATGTCTTTAGCTACTTATGAATTACATTATACTATGTTCTAAAAACTGAATTTGAAAGGTAAGCACTGGAGTGAATTGCTCAGTAATAACATTTGTTGCATTTGCAAAGGTATAAATTCTGGCAGAAGTGCTGTGAGAATGAGGTACAAATGCAGTCCCATTAAAAAAAATTTAGACCCTGTTCTTAAGAGCAAGTCAAGACAAAAATTGCACAACTCCCTATATTCAGTATTCTTAGGTTTCAAAAAATTTTTTTTCAACCATAACAACCAAAGCAGGTGCAGTGGGAAGCAGCCTGGAGAAATGGATAATGTTCTGCACTAGGAATAGATATGAGTTGTTTTCCTGGCTTTGCCTCCACATAGATGACCTTGATCTTGACCAGTTATGCAGCCTCTCCAGGTATCAGGTTTTTTATCTTCAGACTGAGTAATCTGTCGTGTTGCTTCCAAATACAACATTCTGTTGTGTTACAGAAGGACTTCAAATAATTCATTCTCTTCTCATCTCAATAAAAAACTGAATTCTATAACTGAGCTTCTTGCCTAATAATTTAAATTACTGCATCTCTCTCAAAATGCTTAGCAGCTGGGTAGTCCTACTAGAGTAGGCCTTATTTAGTTATTCCTCAGCACAAATAGATAACCACAACTAATAGCAACTAAAAGCTTTCGGGTTAGTCACTGAAATCACAGAACTTGTATGAATTTCTCATGTATTATATGTTTTCTCTATCTTTTTAACTTACTGCTTCCCTCATGAGCCACAGACTGACTGAGATTAACCTGAAATATTAGGAATCAGCTTAGGAATGATTTATTATTATGACCAAGCACCTTTTAAAATAATAACAACTACATTACAAAATTTTTAATGAAATATAACACAATACAGAAAAGAGCACAATTCATGAGTTTAGAGCTCAATGAATTATTGTTAGGTAACCATTTCCATGTAATCACTATCCACATCAAGAACTAGAACATGGCTAGTGCCCCAGAAGCTTTCCTGTATATCCTTTGCTTATTAAAATAAGATTAAACTCTTAGGAGGACTAAATGGCAGGGTAGTCTTGCTTGTTTTTGAACTTTATATTAAAGTGAAGCTACACAGTATTTATTTTGTATCTAATTTCCTTTCACTCACCATTGCTTGTGAGATTCATTGTTGCTGCACAAAGTTGTAGTTCTTTTATTTTAATTGCTACCTGGTATTGTATTGTCTGTCATCATAATTTATGCATTGATTCTACTGTTGATAGAGATTGGGGATGTTTTTAGTTCGGGGCTGTTAAGTAATGTGCTGCTATGAACATTTTTGTACATGTATTTGGGGCATATGTGCACACTTGTTTATTGAGCATATAACAAAGTGTAAGGTTGTGGGATCATAAGAAACATGTATGTTCAAATTTAGGAGAATCTCAGTCAGTTTTCCAAAGTGGTTTTCTTAGTCAGTTTGGGCTGCTATGACAAAATACCATAGACTGGGTGACTTATAAACCATGCCATCATGGTCAAGTTCTGGTGAGCTTACAGACTGCTGACTTCTTGATATACTCTTACGTGGCAGAAAAGAGCAAGGGAGCTCTTTGGGTACTATCGTAAAGGTACCAATTTTATTCCTGGGGGCTCCAACATAATGAACTAATTACCTTCCAAGGCTCCACCTCCTAATTGCATCACATTGGGGTTTAGAATTCAAAAGCACTTTATCTGTCCTTCCATTCTAAATGATAGCCTTGCTGGGTAGAGCAATCTTGGCTGTGTGTCCCTGCTTTTCATGACTTTGTATATTTCTTGCCAATCTCTTCTAGCCTGCAAAATTTCTTTTGAAGAGTCAGCTGACAGTCTTATGGGAACTCCCTTGTAGGTAACTAACTTCTCTTGTTGTTTTTAAGATTCTCTCTTTATCTTTAACCTTTGGTATTTTAATTATGATGTGTCTTGGAGTGGGCCTCTTTGCATCTATCTTATTTGGGACTCTGTGCTTCCTGGTTTTGCATCTCTATTTCCTTCGCCAAATTAGGGGTGTTTTCTTTCATCATTTTTTCAAATAGATTTCCAATTTCTTGCTCTTTTTCTTCTCCTCTGGCACCCCTATGATGCAAATGTTGGGAACTTTTGCAGTTACCCCAGAGGCAGCTTACACTATCCTCATTTTTTAGGTTCTTTTTTCTTCTTGCTGTTCTGATTGGTTGTTTTTTGGTTCCTTATGTTCCAAATCATTTATTTGATTCTTGGCTTCATCCATACTACTGTTGTTTCCCTGTAAATTGTTCTTTATTTCAATTAGTGTGTCCTTCACTTATGACTGGATCTTTTTTATGCTGTTGAGGTCCTCACTAAATTTCTTGAGCATCCTTATAAACAGGGCTTTGAACACTGCATCTCACAGATTGCTTGTCTCCATTTTATTTAGTTCTTTTTTCAGGAGCTTCGATCTGTTCTTACATTTGGGCTATGTTTCTTTGCCTCCTCATTTTGGCAGTCTCCCTGTGTTTGTTTCTCTGTGTTAGGTAGAGCTGCTTTGACTCTGTGTCATGGTAGTGTGGCCTAATATGGCTGTGTGGGGAGTTGAGCCTTGTTTACCTATGCTACCATCTTGATTGGAAGTCTATAGTTACATATACTTAATTATTATGAGGAATGGCTCATGTGATTACATGAGCTGGAGGCCTGGGAAAGCCAATGGTGTAATTCAGTCTGTATCTGAACTCCTGAAAACCACAGGAGTTGATGGTGTAAATCTCATTCTGAAGATCAAAGATGAGATGCCCCACCTAGAGGTGCAAGGCAGAACAAATGGGTGTATTCCTTCTTCCTCCACCTTTTCTATTTAAGCCTTTAAGTGATTAGATGATAACCATTTACATTGGGGAGAGCAGTCTACTGAGTCCACCAATTCAAATGCTAATCTCATCTGAAAACATTCACACCATCATGACCAGAAATAATGTTTAATCTGGGCACCCTCTAGCCAGTCAACTTCATGCATAAAATTGACCATCACAGTTAATTGTTGGCTTTTAAAAGTTTATGGTCCATCTTTTATTGCATTTATTGGGATGAGATTGGTTAACACAATTATGTAGGTTTCAGGTATACAATTCTATAACACATCATCTGTATATTGTATATTGTGTGTTCACCACCCCAAGTCAAGTTTCCTTCTGTCACCATTTATCCCCTCTTTACTTTCCTCTACCTCTACCCACCCCGCTTCCCTCTGGCAATCACCATATTGTTGTCTGTGTCCATGAGTCTATCTTTTGGGGCTGTTTATTTTGAATTACACTTCTTTATAACCTTATCCCATAAACCTGAGGTACTTTTCATTCTTTCACTTAATATACCAATATTATATCTAAATGCTATTTTGTAAATGCTTAAATGAATATTAGCCACAACCGTTTAATATCTACGATACATACTAAGTAAGGTTATTGGCCATTTAGATCTTCATCTTTATGAAGAACATGGTCAACTTTCTTTCTGTTTTTCAATTTCCTTTTGTCATACCTTTCCCCTTAACTTGAACTTTTAGTTTTGTGTGTGTTTAGATGAGTAGAAATTCTTAATTTTAATGTAGTCCAATTTATCCAATTTTCTCTTATTGTTAATGCTTTTTGTAACCTGTTTAGGAAATCTATCTACTCAAAGATCAGGAATCTATTACCTCTAGTATTTTTATTTACTTTTACATTTAGACTTTCATTCACACAAAACCGAATGTTTTTTATGTGAAGTTTGAAGAAGGGTTCAGATTTCATTTTTTCCTATATTAGATAGCCAGTTGAACCTGCATAAGTTTTTGAAAAGTTGGTCATTTCCCCCACTGCTATAAGTATTTTATTGGATATCACTGAAGTATCTACATATACATGAATTTTTTCTGTTCTATTACTGTGGTATATATGTCGATGCTTATACCAATTCTACCCTCTCTTAATTAGTATAGCTTTATTGTATTTTATATATGCCACTAGTAGACTAAGTTCTCTCACATTAAGTTTCTTGATTATTTTGGCCATTTTTATTTCCATGTGATTTTGAAATCAACTCATCAATTTCCACAAACTGTTAGGATTTTGAATGGGATTTTACTGAATTTATGGATGAGTTTTAGGAGAAATGATATTTTAACAATACTGAGCTTTCCAATTTTGAACATTTACTTTCTTTTCTTGCTTTTTTTGTTCTGTGCGTACTTGAAAAAAAATGTGTATTCTTTCATTTTTGCATTCGTTGTTAAAAGCTATCAATTAGTTCAAGTTTGTTCATTGTATTCTTCAAATCTTTTCCATTCTTTCTAATTTAATATCTGCTTGTTCTACCAGCTACTGCAAGAGGTGTGTTAAAATCTTCCACTATGATTGTGGATTTGTCCATTTCTCTTTTTAAATCTGGCAATTTTGATATATCAGATATAAATCATATATATGCTAAGCTTTACATATATATATATAATATACATACTGTGTTTATGCTAGGTGCTTTTTGGAAGTCTAGTATGACATCTTTGATCTTTTAATTGAGTGATTTAGCCTATTTATATTTATTGTAATCACTGATATAATTGGGTTTAAATCTATTTTACTATGTATTTTCTATTTGTACCATTTATCCTTTTAACTTTTTTTGTGCTTATTTAGTATTGTTTTTATTATTTTATATTTTCCCTTATTATCTTGTAATTATATACCCTTTTACTCTATTTTTAACAATAAATATCAGTATTATTTCATGAATCTTTGATTTAAAGTCTAACTTATATTTATGCTTTTACCACTTCTTGAACAGTGTAAGGATCTTAGTATATTTTAACTCCATTAGCACTCCCCTCGATTTACCTGTATATTTACCCCTTTCATTGTTATTATATCTGAACCTCTGCATTTTCATCTGGGTTTTTTTTCCCTAATGAAAACCTTTTAGTATTTCTTTTTTTTTTTTAAAGTTTGCTGGTAATAACTCAGTTTTCATTTGTCTGTTAATATCTATATTTCACTTTTATTCTTAAAGAATATTTTGCTGACTGTAGACTTCATGGGTGGTAGTTAATATTCTCAATTTTCACAAAGTTGAGGACAAAAGGTAGTTGGTTTAAGTTGTACCAGGGAGGTTAAGAAAAGATTCTTGATTAAAAAGTTACTGACCATCATTCCTGGCTGCTGTGGCTCAGTGGATTGAGCGTTGGCCTGCGAGCCAAGTGTTGCTGGTTCGATTCCCAGTCAGGGTACATGACTAGGTTGCACGTCAGGTCCCCAGTTGGGGGCGCAAGTGAGAGGCAACCACACAATGATGTTTCTCTCCCTCTCTTTGCCCTTTCCCCTCTCTCTAAGAAGAAATAAACAAAAAACAAATAAATAATTAAAAAAAAAGTTACTGACCATGATGCAGTATGGCATACAGCATGTTCTTCACACTGCTAATTCCATGGGCTTCTCAAACCAAAAAACCCTTCAAGACCTCATAATTTTGTGTGAACATGTATCCTCTATCTCTTTTATTGAAATTCACAGTGCATTTTAGACCCTGGAGAGGCTGCTGTAATAAAATCCATTTAACTTTGTTAATTCAACATTCCCCCATTTCAAGCATTTGGTGATATGAAGCATACATTTTGGGAGAGTCTTTTTAAGGACTATATGGCCCTGGGATACAAATAAAAATTTCTGTTTTTTCAAAAAAATATTTTATTATTTATTAATTTTCAGAGAGAGGGGAAGAAAGGGAGAGAAACATCAATTTGTTGCCTCTTGTGCACCCCCAACTGGGGACCTGGCCCACTGCCCAGCACATGCCCTGATGGGAAATCAACCAGTGACCTTTTGGTTCACAGGCCAGTGCTCAATCCACTGAACCACACTAGCCAAGGATGAGGTTTTGTTTTCTCAAGATTAGGCTATTCTTTGGCACCAGAAATACTCTTAAAAGCTCTTGTTCCAGTTTCTCGCTGTGGACAAAGTCTTTCATGGAACTCAGTTTCACAATTATAGTAACATAGTGTGCCCAGTACATAGAAGCAGTTCTGGTGCAAGTGGGTAAAGCTCCTATAAACTGAGATTTGTTCTGAGTTAGAGATATCCATAATCTGTGCAGAGATGGGTGTCCTGTTAATCCTCATGTCACACTTTAAGGAAATAGGTGTTTACTTATTATACTCTAAGGACTTCAGAAATTCAGGAAGGACATGGAGGAAACAGTAAGTCAATCTTATCTAGTGATCTGGTGGGAATTATTCTATATTGTATCTGGTTTTGTTTTGTTTTTTTTTCCAGGCAACTGTGACCTTTTCATTTAAGCCTCTCTGCAGAACAGGACACTATTTCTATCACCTTCAAGCCCAGCTGGCATTAAGATCTGATACTAGAGATTACCATTAAAACACCCCAAGTAGATGTATCCATCAAAACCCACAGAGAAAGCAGAGGCTCTCACACTGGGTATATATGGACAATGTTGTTGGTGACCTTGAGTAATTAGAGGACCAAGGGAATGGCTTCCAGCAAGTCAGCCAAAAAAAGAGCTGCTTCACGTGTTATCGTGTGCCTGTCTGACAGCCACCAGCTTCCATTCTTTCTGCTTCCTTGTGAATTTTCAAGGAACTCAAGAAGCAAACCCTTGTTGCAATCCCTCCTTATCTTTGATTCTGCACACATGCAGCTCTGACACGCATTATATTATTAGTTCCTACTTTCTCAATTTTAATTAAAAACAGAAATGAATTATTTTAATCTACCATTTTTGAGAGTCAGCATTATTGTATGTGATTATACATTGAAATGAGGTTGGCACATAAAATTAATGATATTTAAAATATTATCTTTACTATTTTAGTTTGCTCTCCCAGCAAATCTTAATTTAGTCCAAAAATCTTCTCTGTGCATATGATCCTAAGTAACTAGGCATTTATCTAATGGATTGAGAATCTAAATGTTAGCCTCTTAAGTATTATTTGAGCTGTTTTCTGTCATTAGAAACCTCAAAATATCTTAGGATATAAAGCTGTACACTATATAAAAATCCCAGAAACAAATCACATAGTTAAAAATATTCAATAAGTCTTCTGTAAGTAGAGGGACCACATGGTCCTCTTTTTCCCAAGACAGTCCTGGTTTACTGCTGTTGTCCTGGACCAATCACAAATACTAATTGCTTTCACTTTCAACAGCGTCTTGGTTCAGAGAATAAATTATTTGATGACTCTATTAATCCAATTATAGAAATTATTAGGAAATATTAATTTTGATATTTAAGGAAAATAGGACTTTTGAGTTGACCTATAAATATCCTCTGATAATTTTCTCAACTAGGCCAGTGGTTCTAGTTCAGAATCACATTTAAATCATCTATAAACCAATTAAATAAAAAATCTTTGGAGGTGCGACACAGGCATCAGTATTTTTTAAAGCTTCACCAATAATTTCAATTTGTAATCAAGATTGAGAACCACTGGATTATGTTGTTTGTGCATTTAAACTGACTTCCTTTGCAGGATTATTCAAGGAAATTTTAAGCATTTTTTAAGCCAGCATGTCTTAACTAATGTTCTAATTCATTGCATTTGAAATTTGTTAAGTATATACATTAAACCAAATAAATGAATGCCTTTTCCCTTTTTTAAAGAAGTATTTCATTTTTTCTATTATAGCTGACATACAATATTAGTTTCAGCTGTACAATGTAGTGATTAGACATTTATATAACTCACAGAGTGATCACCCTGATAAATTGAGTACCTAAGTGAATGATTTTTAACCAATTACCATCAGCACATGATTAAATAAGTCAGTGACCAATTGAATCCTGAAGATTAATAATTGGGCCAACTTTCAATTTTTTTTCCTGCTTTTTAGTGGCGAATATGTAGCTTAGAACTCAGTTTGGAAATAACTGATGCAATTCTCTTTATATATAGATAGAAGACAATTTTTGAGATGAATATTGTCTTGGGAATTATTAGAGTCATTCATAAGGAATTCAGGGGTAGCTGGTGGTCTAGAAGATTTCTTAGGGAAATATACAGTGATATAATCTGGAAATTAACATTCATCTTTACCATAGTATAAGAATGTTTATCATGCAGGAATGAGAACGACAAAATTACAAAGAGTTTGGGGGTTTCTTACTGTGGGGAACAAAAATAGCATTTGACTTTCACTCAGATATTTCCTATAAGATACCAAGGTTGAACCTCCCTTTAGGAGGCCCCCTGCAATTAGTTGGGACAGGGGAGGTCTGTGCTTCCATACAAACATAAAATAAATAATTCAGAAGAAATTGAGAGTCTTCAATATTAACAAAATATTCAAATACGTTTTACTGTTTAAAAGTGCTTTTATTAAATTTATGATCACTTCACAGCCCCTGTAAATGGCTACCTTTATCCTGAGGGTCTTTATTATATTACTACTTCCTTATATTTTGGTTTGAAGATGAAATCCTCTTCTAACTCTACCCAATTATTATACTTTGAAGGAACTGACACATTATGTGAAGGTTTCCATAAAGAAGCCAAGGTCAATTTCTTCTACAATTTTTTAGAGTAGTTGATGTTCTATAATAAAAATTTTTTCTAAGTCCTTAAGGTGAAAATATTCAGCTGTATTAAGATTACATGATTTCAAAAAGGCAGAGAGTAAGCATTTGAAAGATCTAAAATCTCAAGATAATGTACCATATGTTAGAAGGAGTTTATCTCAATTGAAATATACTTTAAAAAAGATAGAAATGAACTTCTTTGAAGAATTTATTTTAGCAAAAGATACTTTTGGAAGATTAGTTTTATTTAAAGCATATATGAATAAGCTGATTTTAGCCTTTTTCATGTGTGACCTGCTATTCTTATAATCAAATACATAGGCCTAAGGATGATTTACTGGGCTCTAAGATTTTGAAAATGAATGTGTGTTGAAAAGTGAATATTCTAGGGTGGAGGTTCTCAAAGTGTGGTGCCGGGACCAACAGCATCAGTATCACCTGGAAACTTAATACAAATGCAAATTCTTGATTCCCATTCAAAGACCGACTGAATCAGATCTCTGGAATGGTGACAACAATCTTTATTTTATCAAGCTCTCCAGGTGATTCTGATGCACCCTCAAGTTTGAGATTTCTAGGGGTCAAAGTGAGAGATTAGTGAGATAAGGATGAAACTGATTTGGTATGGCTAGGTGATATGGAAATGTGCATACCCATTTCCCAGTCCTGCTCTAGGTTCCTTGTGTCTGCTTGGATAAGGGGTGGCTACAGATGGGTGGTAAGGGCAACATAGAATTAATCATTCCAGGGCTCCGAATATCTGCCCTTAGGAGGGACAGGGGGAGGGACAGGAGATGAGATGCCGCCCCCCCGCATTTCCCTCAGTCCCCTGGAATAACGGGGCATTGACTGTTGGGCCCTTTGCTGGAAGCTTCTTTCTGACTACATCTACTTTCTACTCTATCCCTCTTGTAAGATTTTCACCTGTAAAAACCATGATTAAGGATTATACAGTATTTTGTAGTTATAATAGGATGGAATTTTTTACAAGAGGTCTATTGTTTGATTTTCAGAACTTCAATTTTTAAACATCTTCCTAGGAACATATACACCCTAATAGGACTGCCTTTATAATAGTTAATGTGCAGATATTCAAACATCATGCAAGACAACTTCAAGAAGGACCAAAACTCATTTTATATTAATAAGAGGACTATTTTCCAATTTCTTGCCTAATAGAAAAAAACCTATAAATGGGGAGTGATGCATTGGGGAAAATAGTTTTATTTTGTGCACTGAAACTGTAGACAATATTAGATTGTGAAGTGGTTTCTGTGAGTTGTGTGTAATTTTGACAGACATTCTGAGCACTTCCAAATTGTAAGATATTTTTAGAGAAAAATATAAACTCAGAGATCATCTAAATCAATCTCACTTTTCATATTAAAAATTATAACTGTGATTTATGTTTCTAAATACTGGTAAGAAAATGAACCCAAAATGAACATCAGTCCAATTGTATGTATGCTCTCAAATTATTCACCTGGTAGAATAAATTGAAAAATCTCTTGTTTATCAGATATTATACTAGCTGCTTTTAAAGTATTTTTTAAATTGTTGCTTAAAAAATAAACAAACACATATTTTATTATTCCTCTTTTACAGAATAGTCTCTGAGCCATGCTTGTTCAGATAATTTGGAAACAACTTACTCTTTTTATAATATACTAAGTTGGAATTATAGGAAGTCCCTCCGTAAGAGGGTCATAATCAAAAGCTATTTAAATTCAGAATGCAATTCCTTAAAGGCATAATGTTGGAAGTGGCAGAAATTCTCAGATTAGCCTACAAATTTTAAAGCTCTCCCATCTCTGACTTGGCCGCAGTTATGTATTCATTTCTAACGAGAAATCAAACTGCTGCTATCCTAGGACTTAGTGAGAGATTTTTCTGTTTTATATTTTGTTACTTGAGTAAATTAAGTAAATGAGGGGATGATGAAGTAGTAGAGGGAAGTTTCTGGTGAAACTTCTCCTTTTACTCTTTCTTCATGTCTTCCATGTCATGACTTTTCTTTTCATTGATAGAAATATAAAACTGGTATTCTCTACTTATGCTTACTGAAAACATTTAGGCTGGTGTGTTTATTTATTTATCTATCTCAGAAATTGAAAAGAGAACAGATAAGATGAAGGGGATAAATTTGTATGAAATCGTAGGGCAAGAATTGGAAAAGAGTAGGGAAGGGAAATGTAAAAAAAAGGTTGCTGCCTGATATAGAGAACTTGAGAGGCATGGCCTTTAAAAGATTTGTAAAATAGCCACAAGGTGGCACCATCATCTAAGGACAGCTTAGTTGCTTTTCAGGCTAGAAAGCTTGCTCTGGGTGCAAGAGTTAGCACAGAGTGGAAAGCATAAGGTAGTGTCCCTATTGCTTTCTGTTCATATGTAAGATATGAAGACCTTATGAAGACACACTTAGTGAATATTTATTAAATTAATAAATGATAACTTATAGGTAGCTTTATTTCACCAACTTTGATTTTTCTTTTACTTTTCTTCCCTTTGAAAAAGGCCTCACTGGTTTAATGATCAATACATGAAGATTAAAACTTTATAGTTCAAATCTCTGTAATTCTATTTATTGGATTGTTATTTTTATATGACTTTATGTCCAACTTTGAAAAAGTGAAGTAGCTCCATAGTTAGAGAATACTTTTGCGAAAGACTGGACCATGCAAAAAGCTATAAACAATAAGAAAACTAGATAAAAATTAGAGATAACACGAGGAAGAAGATAAATTCTTGAAACTCAGATGGAAAACCAGTGGAGAGTTTTAGAGGTGAGAGATATGTAGTTAAAACATGGTTGTTAGTGATACCATTTGCCTTTAAAGCCACTGGTACTTGGGAAACATATGAGAAAATGTTTGCAAACTATTAAGAGGCAAACAGGGATTTTTCTAATGTGACGAAGGAAACTAGATAGATCTTGACTCAGATTTGGAAAGAAAATATAAGTGCCTCTTTATAAGTCTGTAAATTTTTTGCTTGTCAGTATATTGAAAACTTGTGTGTTTATTTTCACTCTAATTGGTGTAAGACATATGAAAAGACAATGTAAGTATAAAATTATTTTGTTTGTGATTTTGTGATGCAGAGTTTAAATTTGGTGGATGTTAAGTTTTCAGCATTAATCTAACACTGAATCCCGTTTTAAAAGTCAATGGGTAAATAGCAATTATAGTTAGAAAATGATGACAAAGAACTTTCAACAGAGGGAATAACAGCCTTTGTTAGCATAAAGAACTAAGTTTGTAGCTACTTGCCCAGAGGAAGAATGAGTTCTCATTTAGGTTTCAATTGATTGCAGAGTGGGCCATCAATAAAAGAAGGCCTTCCATGGCAAGATAATACAACAGCAAGAAAAATATAATTTTGTGTCTCTAACTTCAAACTTCCTAAATATTAGTGGCAATTATATAAAAAACCACCAAGTGTTCTCATTGCCTCCCAACTAATGTATTTCTTAAGAATATTGTGAGGAAGAAAAAGACCACAGGATAGATGAGAAAGCTATGTGTCTAAACCTGATTTTTCTCCTGGGTCTTAAACCCATCTATGCCTGTCTACTCCATGTATTCACTTAGATGTGGCATTTCAAACATATTATGTCTGAGAGTTCTCTCACCACCAAGGTTGTTTTTTTTTTTTTTTTTTAACTAAATGTTGTGGTTATATTGATCTACTTTTCAGCTCTTTGTTTTGACAGTGTTTTCTCTCCTCTTGGTGACTTTGTACATGCCCTCCTTTCTCTCTGAACTATTACTACCTTATCCCTACCACACCAAAGCTCATCCTGAGACTTCCATTTTCTAGGTTTACATGCTTCTGTAGTATCCTAATATTTCTACCAGTACAGCTCTTATCACAGCTTTCACTTGTCAATATCACCCACTAGAATTTCAGCTCTGTGATGGGAGGTCAGATTTACTTTATTTACTACTATATCATCAGCAACCACCTAAGCCAGGCATCTATTAAATCAGTCATATTTGTTGAATAAAACATAACTCACGTTTCATATTTATGGTAAAGAATCAAGAGAGCAGCAGTTTTTCAACTGGTGTGCCGCAAGAATCTTTAAAACATGTAATAACTGACTAGTTAGGGGCACTGACATCTTTTCCCTTCGATTGTCAAATAAAAAAATGACAATAGTCAAAACAACAATAGCTATCCAGTGTGAATGAATCAAAATTATACCTATTTTTGTCAGATTGGCAAAAAATAAAATATATTTTTGGGTGTACCACCAAATTTTAGTAATTATAGTTTATGTGTGCCATGAGATGAAAAAGGTTGAAAATCGCTGGCATAGAGAGATCCAAGATGGAGGTGGAGTAGGTGGACGTTACATTCACCTCCTTCCAGTACCAAATTGTAATTACCAACTAAAATTTAGAGCAGTCAACCTGAATAATCTACTGAAGACTAGCTGAAGAGAAGTCTTATAACTAAAGATTTATGGAAGAAACCACAATGAGACTGGTAGGAAGGGCAGAAATGAGAAGAGGGATGGCTCTGCTCCCATGGGTGCTGACTGAGATTCTGGAGGGATATCTCAACTGCACAAGTTCCTCCTTAGGAGCATAGCGTTTCAATCCCACACCAGGTTCCCCAGCCCAGAGTACCAGAGCCAGGAAGAGGTGACCACATAACATCTGGCTGTGAAAATCAGTGGGGATTCTTTCTGACAGGAAGAAACAGGAGTCTTTAGAAATACAGGTGCTCTCTTGAAGAGGCAATGAATGAAATCTGGTTTGTAGCCACTCACCCTGGTCTCTGGCAGAGGGTGGGTGAGTGACCGAGAGTCATGTGAGGAGAGACTGGGGTTTGTGGCTCTGCGGGGAGAGCTTAGGGAACAACCACTGAGACCTTTGTGCTGAGATCCTCTCCTACATTGCAGATGCCATCTTTCTTGCATGGAGCACTCCCCTCTATACAGCATCAGCCTGGTAGAAAGCAATAGCCCACCCTCTGGAATCCCTGTAATTTGCACCCTGATGAGGAGTCAGCTGCATCGGCCAGATTGTACAGGTCTGGGCAGGCTCAGGAGGTGTCAGTGACTGAGTTGTGTGGCTTTGGGGGAGGGGCCATTCCCCCCATTTTCCTGTGGTCCTCACTGGTACTTCCCGTTATAGATTTGCTAACTCTACTCTCTGGGCTCCTGTTGGCCCCACCCTCCTGATGCTTAGTGGCTCAGCCATGCTGAGGTCTGGGCAGAATCTGGGACAGACTGAGTTGTTTGGCTCTGGGGCAAGGGCCACCCCCCTTTCCCTTAAGCCTGACTGGTACCTCCCCCTCTCTCAACTCTCAGGGGCCCTGCCCTGCTAAAGTCGGATTCCTGGCAGAATCTAGGATAGACTGAGTTGTGTGGCTCTAGGACAGGGAAAAATTTCCCTTGCATACCTGACCAGTGCAGAACCCTCTCTTCACACGGTCAAATCTAACTTTGCTGGCCTCACTCTGATGACTCCCTGAGACCGTGCCCTACCACACAGGTGTGCAATCACCCAGCAGGTGGAAGCTAGACTTGGTATACCCTGTGATATTTGCTGAGTGGCCTCAGACCCAGCATACAAAGTTTAACTTGTATAAATCTGGTGAACACCACTCGTCTCTACCTGCTGACTCTCTGAGAATCTACCTCATGCAACTTTAGTACTTTCAGAGGCTCTTTTAGTGACTAAGCATAACAGGCAGCTGCAGGCAGGTTATGGTGGTGGATCTTGGGGTTCCTTGGAACTTTTGCTGACCTGTACCTGGGCCAGGTGTGGGTAATACCCAGCTTTGGTGAGCTGCTTGACTTCCTATGCATGTCCAGGCCCAGAAGAGGCAGCCACAAACTGTGAATTGTTTTGTAGCTCCTAACAGGTCACCCAGGGCCAGTCACAGGCAGCATATGACATTGATCTGCAACAGAGCCTTTCCCAATAGTCCCCAGAACCAATACACCCAGTGGTCAGCTTCAGTCAGCAACAGAGCAGGATCCAATTAGTTTTAAAAGTAGCATAGCCAAAGGGCGATCTCAGCAAGCACCAGATCCTGCTAGTGAATTTTGCTTCATGTGGTAAGCATATGCACAGCAGTTTGTACACCGTGATCGGGTTGATCCTCACAGTCAGCCAGCCTGAGGGTCCACCCCATGCACAAACAGGCCCTTAGAAATAAAGACTCAATTACAACAGGAGGGCTCACATAACCCAAACAAAGGACATTCCTAGAACACCCAGCTTGGATCATCAAGGAGACTGCGCCACTGGGTCCACAGGACACCTACTATGTAAGACTACCCTACCAAAACTCAGAGTCATACAGATCCACCTAATACATAGAAACAAACACAAAGAGCCAGCCAAATGGGGAGACAAAGAAACAACCCAAATGAAAGAATAGGAGAAATCTCCAGAAAAAATAGCTAAATGAAATGGTAGCCAGTAATTTACCAGATACAGATAAGTGTGCTCAAGGAACTTAAAATTACAACAGCATGATAAAAGGACGTAGAAACCATAAAAAAACAAGTCAGAAATGAGGAATACAATATCTGAAATTAAGAATACAGTAAAAGCAATAAATAGTAGGTGGATGAAACAGAGAATTGATTAAGCAATTTGGAAGCCAAGCTAGCAGAACACATCCACTAAGATCAGGGAAAAGAGCAAAGAAGTTTTAAAAAGTGAGGATAGTTTAAGAAACCTTTTGGACAACATGGAGCATACCAACATTTGCATCAGAGGGGTACCAGAAGGAGAAGCACACAACAAAGGATTGAGAACTTATTTGAAGAAATAATGACTGAAAACCGCTCAAACCTGGTGAAGAAATTAGACATACCAGTCTAGAAAGGGCAGAGAGTCCCAAACAAGATGAACCCAAAGAGGTTCACACCAAGACACATCATATTAAAATGTAAAAGGTTAAAGACAAAGAGAGTATCTTAAAAGCAACAAGAGACAGTAAATTACCTACATGGGAGCTCCCATAAGGCTGTTAGCTGATTTCTCAACAGAAACATTTCAGGCCAGAGCAATTGGCATGACATATTCAAAGTGATGTAAAGCAAGGATTCCTACAACCAAGACTACTTTACCCACTGAAGCTATCATTTAAAATTGAAGGAGAAATAAAGAACTACTCAGACAAGAAAAAGCTGAAGGAGTTTGTTACTTTAAGAAAGAAATCAAAAGATACCTTGAAACAAATGAAATACGAAAACAACAATCCAAAAATCTATGGGAGATAGTGAATTCATAGCATTACAGGCTTTTCTCAAAAAATAAGGAAAACTCAAACAACCTGACTGTACACTTAAAGGAACTAGAAAAAGAGCAGCAAACAAAGCCCAAAATGTGTAGAGAAAGGAAATAAAATCAGAGCAGACATACATGAAATGGAGTCTAAAAAAACAGTACAAAAGATCAAGGAAACCAAGAGATCCTTCTTTGAAAAGATAAACAAGAGTGACAAAATTTAACCAGACTCATCAAGAAAAAAGAGAGAGGGCCCACATAAATAAAATCAGAAATGAAAGATAAGTAACAACTGACATGAAAGAAATACAAAAAAATTGTAAGAAAATAATACAACTCTAAGCCAACAAATAGGACAATCTGAATGAAATCAATGAATTTCTAGAAATATACAATCTTCCAAAACTGAATCAAGAAGAATCAGAAAATCTGAATAGACAGATAAGAACTAATGAAATCAAAGTACTAATTTAAAAAAACTCCCAACAAACAAAAGTCCTGGACTTGATGGCTTCAGAGGTAAATTTTACCAGGCATTCAAAAAAGCTAACACCTGTCCTTCTGAAACTATTTCAAAAAATTCAAGAGGAGGGACGACTCCCAAGCTCATTTTATGAGACCAGCATTATCCTAATTACAAAACCACATTAAGACACTACCAAAAAGAAAATTATAGATCAAGATCCCTGATGAACATAGGTGCTAAAGTCCTCAACAAAATATTAGCATACCAGATCCAATAATACATTAAAAAGATCATGTACCATAATCAAATGGGATTTATTCTGGGATGCAGGGTTGGTACAATATCCACAAATCAATGAACATGATACACCACATGAACAAAATGAAGGATAAAAACTACATTGTAATATCAATAGATGCAGAAAAAGCATCTGATGAAATCCAGCACCTATTTATGACAAAAACTTGGATGTTTCTCATAGCAGTATTTTTTCTGATATATCAACTCAGACAAGGGAAAATAAAGAAAAGGTAAACAAACAGGACTACATCAAACTAAAAAGCTTTTGCACAGCAAAGATACATACCATCAACAAAATGAAAAGACAACCCATTGAAGGGGAGAATATATTTGCCAATGATATATCTGTTAAGGGGTCAATATCCAAAATTTACAAAGAACTTATACAACTCAACACCAAAACAAACAAACAATCCAATTAAAAATGGACAAAGGACCTAAATAGATAGTTCTACAAGGAGGACATAGAGATGGCCAATAGGTATATGAAAAGATGCTCAGTGTCACTAATCATCAGACAGGTGCAAATTTTTAAAAAAAAGATTCTATTTATTTATTTTCAGAGAGAGGGAGAGAAACATCAATCAATCAATGTGTCCTCTCTCGCACACCCCCAACTGGGGACCTGACCCAGCAATCCAGGCATGTGCCTTGACTGGGAATCGAACCCGTGACCTTTTGGTTTGTAGGCTGGTGCTCAATCCACCATGCCACACAAGCCAGGGCAGACCGATGCAAATTTAAACCAAAATGAGCTATCACCTCATACCTGTAAGAATAGATATCAGCAATAAATCAACAAACAACAAGTGCTGGCGAGGATGTGGAGAAAAGAGAACCCTTGTGCACTGTCGGTGGGAATGCAGATTGGTGCGTCCACTGTGGCAATCAGTATGGAGTTGCCTCCAAAAATTGAAAATGAAACTGCCTTATAACCCAGCAATTCCACTTCTGGTAATATAGCATAAGAAACCTGAAACACTAATTTGAAAGAATATATGCACCCCTATGTTCCTTGCACCATTATTTACAATAACCAAGACTTGGAAGCAGCCAAGTGCCCATAAGTAGATGAGTGGATAAAAAAGCTGTGGTGTATTTATACAATGAAATACTACTTAGTTGTAAAAAGGAAGGAAATCTTATTTTTTTGTGACAACACGGGTGGACCTGGAGAGTATTAAACTAAGTGAAATAAGTCAGTCAGAGAAAGACAAGTACCATAAGATTTCACTTACATGTAGAATCTAATGAACAAAATAAACTAATAAAGAAAGTAGAAACAGAATCTTAAGTACAGAGAACAGACTGATAGCTCTCAAATGGGAAGGATTTGGGGGTCTAGGTAAAAAAGGTGAAGGGATTAAGCAAAAAACAAAAACTAATAGTCAATAGTATGGTGATTACCAGAGGGAAAGGAGAATAGGGGGACATGGAATTGAATAAAGGAGGATAAATGGCGATGGAAAGAGACTTGACTTGGGGTGGTGAACACACAATACAATACACAGATGATGTATTATAGTATTGTACACCTGAAACCTATATAATTTTATTAAACACTGACCCCAATAAATACAATTTAAAGAGGTTTAATACAATTAAACCACACACACACACACACACACACAAAGACTTAGCATAAACAGCATGATAGATACAAAATATGTATCAGATTAATCTACTGTACCACCACTCATCATTGCCCATGAAGAAATGGGTGGGGTGGGTGGAGACAGATGAAAAGTGAGAGGTGGAAGGTGATGGTGGTGTGGAGGCAAATGAAATAGAAAAAGCAGCTTCTTCCTGGAGGGTAATGGAGCTCTCCCCAACTGCTCCCCCATCTGCTTGCTCTCTCAGCATCCTCTCCAGCTGGAGCCACTTAATTGTAACTGCTTACATATCACTAAAGGATCTGTGTGAATGAAGCACTGTAAGTTTCAGATAGCACCAAACCAAATAATTTTTTTCCTGATTTCTCTTGCTTTACCTTTACCTTCTAAAATAGATTACACTGAGGGAAGGGAAGAATGATACAGATCAGGTTATTTATTAGGGTTTATAAGAATCTACCTCCTTGTGTCACATCCCAGGAACTGGCCACACCTGGACTCATCCTGAATTGTATTTGCTATAATATCATTACTTAATTTATGGATTTAAAGTCCAAAAACGTTAAGGACAAAAATATACATATTATGCATCGAGATGTATGTTGTTAGCTGCCCTCTTGGAGGAAACCAAAAGGGGGATTTATGAGGACCTAATTCATGGTAAAAACAATTTTAAGAATTAGAGAGATAGTGTCCAGCTTGTAGATTTGGACATTGGATATTGAAGATTTTAGAAGACATTACAAATTAGTTGATTTTCCCATTCTCTTTGAACATATCAACCTGTTTTTGTCCACCCAACCCTTTCTCTTCCTCATTTCCTATGCCTGGAGTGTCTCCCCATGTCCTTCACATGGGTAACTTCTGTCTGTTCTGTAAGACTTATCTCAGCCATTCCCTGACTACTTCATTCTGGCTCTCTCTAGACATTTCTTTTCCTTTTTAAATTTTAAGTATATTTTATTGATTATGCTGTTACAGTTGTCCCATTTTTTCCCCTTTTCCTCCCTCCACCAACTGCCCCACTTCCCTCCAGCGATTCCCCCACTTAGTTCATCTTCATGGGTTGTGCATCTAAGTTCTTTGACTTTACCCTTTTCTATACTGTACTTTACATCCCCCTATTTTGTTCCTACCAATTATGCTTCTTGACCCCTGCACCATTTCCCTTTTTACCACTTCCCCCTCCCAGCTGATAACCCTTCAAATGATCCTCATACCTATATTCCTGTTCTAATTGTTTGCTTAGTTTGTTTTTCTTTCTGTTTTTTAGATTCAATTGTTGATAGTTGTGAGTTTGTTGTCATTTTAATGTTCATAATTTTGATTGTCTTTTTCTTAAATAAGTCCCTTTAATATCTCATGTAATAATGGCTTGGTGATGATGAACTCCTTTAGCTTTTCCTTGTCTGGGAAGCACTTCATCTGCCCTTGCATTCTAAATGATAGCTTTGCTGGATAGAGTAATCTTGGTTGTAAGTCCTTGCTTTTCATCACCTTGAATACTTCTTGCCCGTCCCTTCTTGCCTGCAAAATTTCTTTTGAGAAATCAGCTGATAGTCTTATAGGCACGCCTTTGTAGGTAACTCTCTTCTTTTCTCTTGCTGCTTTTAGATTCTCTCTATATCTTGAACCTTTGGCATTTTAATTGTTGTGTGTCTTGGTGTGGTCCTCTTTGAGTCCAAATTGTTTGGGATGCTCTGTGCTTCCTGGACTTGTATGTCTATTTCCTTTGCCAAATTAGGATTTTCCTTCATTATTTTTTCACATAAGCTTTCAATTTTTTGCTCTTTCTCTTCTCCTATAATTCAGATGTTGGTATTTTTAAAGTTGTCTCTCCTCACTTTTTTCAATTCCTGTTTTTTCTTTCTGTTCTGGGTGAATGCTTATTTCTTCATTTTGTTTCAAATCATTTATTTGAATCCTGGCTTCCTTTTCATCACTGTTGGTTCCCTGTATATTTTTCTTCATTTCACTTTGTATAACCTTCACTTCTTTTCTTATTTTGTGGCTGTACTCAATCATTTCTCTGAACACCCTAATCACTAATGTTTTGAACTCTTCCTCTAATAGGTTGTCTATCTACATTTCATTTAGTTATTTTTCTGAGGTTTTGTTATGTTGTCTCATTTGGGCCATATTTATTTGGCTCCTCAATTTGGCAGCCTCCCTGTGTTTGTTTCTGTGTATTGGGTAGAGGGGCTTTGACTCTCTGTCTTGGTAGTATAGCCTAATGTAGTAGGTGTCCTGTAGGGTCCAGTGGCACAGCTTCCCCTGTCACCCAAGCTGGGTACTTGAGGTGTGCCCTTCATGTGGGCTGAGTACACCCTCGTCTTGTAGTTGAGCCTTGGTTGCTGTTGGCAGATCAATGGAAGGGATTTATCCAGGGAAGTAAGCTACAAGGACTGGCTGTGACCACTTACCACCAACCTCCACCTTCTGTGGAGGAACGGCTGTGCAGAGGCAGGGTGGTGGTACTCCGATGTTGTCTGTAGCTGTCCACTGGGTGGTGCTGGCCAAGGTCAGCATCCACCTGTGTTTTGCCTGGGTAACCCTGCCTGAGCTATAAAGCAATCTGTGATGGCTACTACTTGTGCTGGGCTTGAAGATTCCCAGGTGAAGCCAAGCTGTGAATCTAAGGTGGCTGCTGGTAGTGCTGGTCTTGAGCTCACTGAGGCCAGCTGTTGCTTGTTTGAGAAGGTTTAGGGAGTTGTGAAGCATGAGCCAAGATCAGCCATTCATATGGAAAAGCAGCCTGGATTGACCGGTAAATTGGGTGGGGAGGAGTCTCTGGGGATCTCCAAGGCAGGTCAAACAGTGTTAGCCAGGTTGATGGAGATATAGCAACAGCTTGCCAGCTCTGTGGGTGTGTGTGGTGGGGGGAGGGGGTGGTTAGAAAAGAAACAATGAACTCTACTTGCCTTGATGCCAGACAGTTCAGTTCCTCCCTGTATACCACTGGTGCCTTTCAAGCTGCTACCCCGGTGCTGGAGCTTAGAGGGAGTGAGTCAGAGTAGGTGAGTCTGTGTGTAAGTTCTTTAAGATGAACTGCTTGGGATTTCAGCAGTTTCTCCCACCAACTCAAACCCTGCTGGCTTTTGCAGCCAGAAGTTATGGGGACTTATCTTCCTGGAACCCTGGGCTGAGGGAACTGGTGTGAGGCTGGGACTCCTTGCTCCCAAGATATCCCTCCCAAATTTTTATCCACCACATGTGTGTGGGACCAGCCTGTTCCACATCTGTGTCCCTCTTTCCCATGTTGATGGGTGTGATTTCTTTAATTCTGTAGTTGTCAGACTTCCATTCAACTGAATTTCTGATGGTTCTGAGTGATGGTTGTTCTGTATTTGTAATCGTTCTATATAATTGTAATTTTTATGTGGTTGCACAAAGAGGTGAGCCATGTCTGCCTATGCCGCCATCTTGACTGGATCCCTCTAGGCATTTCTTTAGCATTGTGTCTACCACCACACCTCATGGGTTATTTCCATGGTAACACTGTCTCCTCAGCCAACTCTTTTCAGAGACTGAGCTTTTTTAGAAAACAGCCTGAGGATTCTACTCTACTGGAAAAGTTAGGCAGTGCTGGCTCTTCCACAGAACATTTTATTTTTTTCCCAGAAAACTAGAGCTTGGTCCACTTTTTTCTGGTCTGTCTACTCTAGTTACCTTCTAAATGTTACTTCATCCCCATTCCTCTTTAGTATTAAGATGTCATATATTGAATACATTTTGTCACAGGGAGTGAGCTTATAGTGTTTCCTCCTGAGAGAGGACCATGCAAGCTGTTATGGACTGAATGTTTATGTCCCCCCAAAATACACATGTTGAAGCTCTAACCCCCCAATGTGATGGTATTTAGGGTTGAGTCTTTGGGAAGTGATTAGGTTTAGATGAGGTCTTGAGAGTGGAACCTTCGTGATGGGATTAGTATCCTTATAAGAAGAGGAAGATTCTGGAACTTGCTTTCTCTCTGCCATGTGAGGATACAGCAAGAAGGTTACTACCTGCAAACTGGGAAGAATGCTCTTACCAAGCACCAGATCTGCGGACACCTTGATCTTGGACTTCCCAGTCTCCAGAACTATGAGAAATGAATGTTTTTTAAGCCACCTTGTCTATGGTATTTTATAATAGCAGCTTGAAGTGACTAAGACATAGCCAAAACTCACTTTTATAGTGTCATTAGGATACTGTCTTCAGGGCTACAGTGACCTAGGATAGAATGTCAAGTCCTTTATTTACTAGCTTTGAGAACTTGTGCACATTTCCTAACTTTTCTTTGTCTCAGTTTCCTCATATACAACATAAAATTGATAATATCTACTTCTAGGGTTGCTATGAGAAATAAATGAATTATATTTTGGGAGACTGACTTGTTTGTTAACTCCTGTGATGAATGGCCCTAATTTTTTTTTGGAAAGAAACATGTATACTTTTCTTCCTTTCCTATATATTACAATAGGGCAGTATTACTAAATGAGTTATGTTTTGTTCAATTTGTAAATAAATTTTAGGAGTGAGTGAAATGATTTGCCTTTATGTTAAGCTGGTAAAATATCATTGAAAAGTACTTTTGTTTAAGGCTTTACCCAGGTGAAAACCTTGTCCTCTTGTATATTTCCCTCCTATATTTATGGCCCTGCACTTTTCATTAAATTGTTGTGTTTTATTTTCTCTATTTACTGTAGAAATGCCTTTGGCAACATTTTTACATTTTTCAAACATCTTTTGGGTTTGCAATCTATTGCACAATTTATAACAATGTTGAACATGTATTTTCTTATTTTCCATTTGAATTATAGTTGCCCAGAATCATAAAAATGTACATGGACAAAGTAGTACCCAGATTTTTTTTAAAAAATTTATTTATTTATTTATTTTTAGAGAGAGGAGAAGGGAGGGAGAAAAAAGGGAGAGAAACATTGGTCCAAGAGAGAAACATTGACCAATTGTTGGTCAGGGCAGTACCCAAATTTTTCTTTAGAAAAATCTGGACTTCAAGTAGGAATTGTGGCATTGTGTTATAAATGGTGGCCCCATTTTTTGAAAAGTGAAAACAAGCTCTTTTAATCCTATACTTTCTAGACCTACCCTTCAAAAAAAGAAATGAAAGGGTAAGAGAAAAAAAATTAGTTCTGAAAATTGTGATAGTGAAAATGGAGACTCTTTAGATATGACAAGAAAAACAGAGCGATAAATTTACCTTACATGGAGGCTCTAATTCCTATTTTATATTTAGCTTATTGTCATTTGCAATAATGTCTACCCTATTGTATAGCTAGCTACAAAAGAATGTGTCTTTGCCAAAAAATGTACAAATTAAATTATTGTGGAAGGGTTCCCATCAAAAATGCATTTGTGAATTTTATAGTGGGAAGAAATTAAGTACTTTTCATATTCAACTCTTGGGAAGATATGGAGAGAAAAAGGACTTGAACTGACCCACCTCTTAAAGGAGTTTCCATTTGTAGAGCAAAGAAAGGAAGACATTTTGAGTTGGGAGGTAGAGAAGGCTATTTTATGGGCAAAATGTGGAGGCAGGAACTCATCATTCTATCTGGGAGGATAGCCATTACACCAAGCAGGTTGATTGGCTCAGAGAGTTTGGGAGCTTGACAGTTTACCCATGGAGGGGAGGGGAGTATAAGTTGGGGCCAGGTTGTGAAGTATATAACCTGAATATTACCAACATAAAATGTTTGGACTTTACTCTGTAGGAACTAGGGAGGCGTTGTTGAAAAGAAGAGATGGTGTCTTATTACTTTTTTCTGTCCACTGTCTTTAATACAATCCTGGCACAATGATGGCATTCGGTAAGGTCTGAATTGGATGAATCGGGGAAGAGGACTATCTGCAATGACTCATGAGTTTCTATCTCCAGCACAGATCTCTGCTTTAGCTTCCAGATTCGTGTATTCAAGAGCCTTGACATCTTCACTTGGTTGATCCACAGGAACTTCAAAGCTGATAAGTTCCTCACTGATTTCACACTTCCAAAAAAACCCTAGACTTCTTTAGTGTTCTATATTTCAGCAAATGACCCACTATCCATCTACCTGCATAAACTGAAAGTCCAAGAGTCAGTCTTAACCTCTTATCCACCATACCCAATGTATCACCAAATTCAGTTGATTTATGTTTACCAATTTATATATTTCACCAAGTTCTATTGATTTCATCTTTTAAATATCCATCATATAATGTCATTCCATCCTCACTGGTCCATGCTGCAGACAACTTAACCCCAGAACTACCGAAATCACTTTTGAACCAGTTTTTTTGTAAACACTCTGATTTTCCTCTAGAATAATTTCTACTCAGCAACCAGAGATTTTTTTTTTCTCTAGGCAAATAAGATTATGTTCTTCCAAACTTAAAATGCTTAGATGAATTTTTGTCACTTGTAAGATGAAATCCTTAATGAGGTTTGCATGTTTCTTTACACTGTGGCCCCACTACTGTCCCATGTGTGTTCAGCATTTATTAATTCCTGCTCTTTCTTTGGATTTTCACTGGGTCTCCATTTCTTCAGTTAAGTAGTTCTTGCCCTTCTGCTGGTTTCTCTTCCACATCACCATGTGCCTTGGTCTTGTAAATCTTATCTTTTCATTTATTAATTTTTAAAAATTATTTAACACTTGTCTCTTCTACAGATTGTGAGCTCTGTGAGGGTAAGGTCTTACCTTGGGCTGCTATAACAAATACCATAGATTGAGTGATTAAACCACAGACATTTACTTCTCACATATAAATTACCTACATATATAATATCTAAGTATATATCTATGCCACCACCAGACTATATATACTATAGTATATATATATTACATAAATATATATACAGTCAACTGCTATATAATGACATTTTGGTGAATGACAGACTGCATGTATGACAGTGGGCCCATAAAATTATAATGGAGCTGAAAAATTTGTATTGATTATTAATGTCATAGTTGTCCTAATGTTGTACACAATGTATTATGTATGTGTTGTGATTCTGGTATAAACAAATCTATTGTGCTGCCAGGTTTATAAAAGTATAGAACATACAATTATGTATAATCACAATGCTTGATAATGATAATAAATGACTATGTTACTGGCTTATGTATTGATATAATATACTTTTTATCATTATTTTGGATTACATTCTTTCTATTTATAAAAAGGTTCGCTGTGGAACAGTATGACATGTTATGCTGGCAGCAACCTCATATATCTCATGTTTACCACTTCTCTTGATTGCATCATTTTCTCTTCTTCTTGATTTAATCTCATGTTGTTTTTTTCATCATGGCACTTAAATTTACAAGATTCACTACTAGTGTTTCCAGTAAGAGGCCATGTTGGGTGGTTGATCTGGAAAAAAAATTAAGAGTGATTAAAAACTATAAAGGTGGAAAATCAGTGATGGTTATTGCTTGCCAGTCAGGCATGTCCCATTTCACAATAGCTATGATCTTGAAGATCAAGAACAAAGTGATGGAAGCTGTTAAAGGATCTGCTTCATTGAAAGTAACAAGACTAATAAAAAATTCAAGAAAGGCCTAGGTCAGGTATGCCTAAGCTTCTAATGATCTGGATTGAAGACTAGACACATAAGTGAATCCCTGTCAGTACCATGATGATCATAGCCAAAATAAGAAGTTTGTTTGTGAAGATGGAGGCTTGGACTGACATGCTCTGTCTCCCTGCACAACTAAGAAAGACTATAACTACCGCAAAACCAGAAATAACCAGAAGTTCCAGAGAATAAAGCTACATGGAAGTCCAACATATGAAGTTATAAACAAGGAGTGCTTGTCTGGACAGGTAGGAGGGGTGAAGTCATGGAGGAGAGGTCAAGCTGTGCTGTTGGTGGCAGCTGCAGTGACAGGCAGCAAGACTGAGATATGCATAGACACCTGTATTTAAGGGGAGGTGAGAAGTGCCAGGGGAGCACCCCCTGCTGCAGACCAGACCTGTCAGCTTGCGATTCCAATGCCGGGGAAGGCAGACCCCCTTTGCCTCAGACTGTGAGGCCCAGACGGTGTGGGGATGGAGGAGGAGACTCCCGGTCTCCCAGTGGAGAGTGAACAGCAGGAATTCATCTTGGATCCCCGCCCCCACACAAAGTGCCACAGCATGGTGAGAAGGGTTGTCGGTAGTGATGAGTGCACGGGGCTCTGTTCCTGATAGCGTAGGAGGTGTGACAGCCCCACCCAAGAAGGAAAGATAAACAAAACAGTCAGGTTGGCAGGAATCATGATTGAAATACCAATCATGCAGCTGACCAAAAAGCAAATACATGAATTAGCCAATGAACAAATCAATAATCTATCTGAGACTCAGTTCAGAGCTATAGTCATAAGGCAGCTTACAGAATTAACAAAAGATATTGAACAAGACAGGGAAGGAATGAAGGCTAGTCATGCTGAAGTGAATGAAAACACATACAAGACAAGTGGTGAGGAAAGGAAAACCAGGGATCAAATCAACAAATCGGAACAGAGGGAAGGAACAAACAGTCAACCAGTGCAGAAAGAGGGGGGAAAAAGTGAGGAATATGAGGAGAAGCTCAGAAACCTCTGGGACAACTATATGCGAATGAACGTCCGAATTATAGAGTTGCCAGAAGGTGAAGAAGAAGAACTGGAAATGGAAAAATTATGTGAAAAAATAATGAAGCAGAACTTCCCTAACTTGGGGAAGGAAATAGACTTACAGGTCCAGGAAGCACAGAGAGTTCCAAAAAAACTTGACACAGGGAGAACCACACCAAGACACATGATAATCAAAATGTCAAAAATTAAAGATAAAGAGAGAATCTTAAAAGCAGCAAGAGAGAAGAAGAGAATTACATACAAAGGGGTCCCAATTAGACTATCAGCTGATTTCTCAAAGGAGGCTCTGCAGGCAAGAAGGGATTGGCAAGAAATATTCAAAGTAATGAAAAGCAAAAGCCTACAGCCATGATTACTCTATCCAGCGAAGCTGTCATTCAGAATAGAAGGGCAGAGAAAGTGCTTCCAGGACAAAGTAAAAATGAAGGATTTCATTAGATCCAAAACCACTGTTACATAAGATGTTAAAGGGACTTGTTTAGAAGAAGGAGGATCAAAACTATGAACATTAAAATGAAAACTGTATCACAACAACCAAGAACAGAAGCTAGGGAATCGAAACAAAGGCAAACTAAGTAGACAATGAGAGTGGGAAAAGAATTATAGGTATGGGGAACATATTGGGGGGAGGTCAGCAGAGAGGGGAAAGGGGAAAAGGGGAGGGAGATGATGCAGGAATTAAGAAGCATAATAGGTGGGAATGGAGTAGACAGGAAGATGTTGAGAAGAATTATATGCACAACCAAGGGCCTTGGACTAAGGTGGGGGGGCAACTGGAGGGAGTGGGGGTCACTGGGTGGAGGGGAGCAGAGGGAAAAGAAATTGGGACAACTGTAACAGCATAATCAATCAAACATATTTTTAAAAAATAAAAATTAAAAAAAAGAAGTTTGTTTGCGATGTTGGAAGGAAAGGCTGAACTCAACTACAATGCTGAGCTTACTGCCAGCTCCAGGTGGTTTAAATTATTCAAGAATTGTTATTTATTACATAATGTGCAAGTGAGTGATGAGTTTGTAAGTGTTGATATGAAGACAGCTGAAGAATTTTTGGAAGCTCTAGGTAAGCTGATCGTGGAGGAAAATTACTTGTCAGAACAAATATTCAATATGGATGAAACCTTTTTATTCTGGAAACAGAGATCTGAAAGGACTTCATCCCTAAGGCAGCCAAGTCAATGCCAGGTTTCAAGGCTTTAATGACAGGAAAACAGTCTTGCTTGGGGGCAGTGTTGCAGACTACAAATTGAAACCCTTTGTGACCTGGCACAGTGAGAACCCCAGGGCCTTAAAGCATATAGGTGAGCACACACTGCCAGTGCACTGCAGGAACAAGAAGTCATGGATGACCCTGCTCCTCTTCCAAGATGCCCTCCTGAATTGCTGTGCCATGGACTGGAGAAGTACTCTGGATAACAGGCCTTTCAAGATTTTGCTTATTGTTGATAATGCTCCTGGACATCCATCTTTTAATGGTGATCTTCAACTCAATATCAAAGTGGTATTTTCCCCTCCAAACACTACTTCTTTGATCCAACCAATAGATCAAGGAGTTAGAGCAGCTTTTAAGACCTACTAGCTGAGGAGGACCTTTGCCCAGGCTATTGCTGCAACTGAGGAAGACACTGAGGTGACACTGATTTAATTATGGAAGGATTACAGAATCTGTGACTACATCAAGAACCTTGCTTGGGCTTATGTCACCAAGCAGTACACGAACAACTTCTGGAAGAAGACACTCAAAAGTTTTGTCCATGACTTCAGAGAATTTGCTAAGGATGAGGAGGTTGCAAAAATCAACCAGGCATGGCTGAGTTGGCAAACTGCTTTGGGTGTGGATGAGGATGACACTGAGGGGCTCTTAGAGGTGGTGCCTGAGGAATTGACCAGTAAGGAGTTGTGAGAACCAAAACAGGAACACACAGCTGAAGAGTAGGTAAGAAAAAAGTAAATAGCAGGAGTAGAAAAAGAAGAACCCCCAAGAAAATTCACCATGAAATGTTTAGCAGAAGTTTTTGCAGACCTCAAGAATCTCCTTAAAAATGTTTAAAAACAGATTGCCCCAACACTGAAATATTTTATTACTAGAGAGGAGTGTTTGTGGTGTGTTATCTGCTTGCAAGCAAATCTATGACAGAAAAAAGGAACAAATCAAGCAAAACCACCATGGACACACTTCTGAAAAGAATGATAGATATCTCTTCAGGAAGAGCCTGGGGCAGGGCCTTGAGGAGATGTTTCAGAAGGAGACATTGTTATCATAGGAGATGACAACTCCATGTGTGTTATTGCCCTGAAGACCTAGTGGGACAAGATGTGAACCTGGAAGACAGTGATATTGATGATTCTGACGCTCTGGAGGCCTAGGCTGATATATGGTTTAATCTTAGTTTTTAACAAAAAAAAAATTTAAGTAAAAAATATTAAAAATAGAAAAAAACTTATGGGATAAGAACATAAAGAAAGAAAATATTTTTGTATAGCTGTAACAGTGTATTTGTTTTATTATAAAAGAGTCAAAAAGTTAAAAAAAATTTTTTTCACTGACTAGTGTGGCTCAGTGGTTGGGCATCATCCTCACAAGCCAAAAGTTTGCCAGTTAGGTTTGATTCCCAGTCAGGGCACATGCCTGGGTTGTGGGCCAGGTCCCCGGTTGGGGGTGTGCAAAAAGCAACTGATGTTTCTGTTACACATTAATATCTCTTTCCCTCTTTCTCCGTCCCGTCCCCTCTCTCTAAAAATAAACAAACTTTTAAAAATGTTAAAAAAAAAAGTTTATGAAGTAAAAATGTTGCAGTAAGCCAAGGTTAATTTATTATTGAAGGTATAAAAATATTTTTTTAGTAAATTTAGTGTAACCTAAGGGTACAGTGTTTATAGAGTCTACAGTCATGTCCAGTAATGTCCTAGGCCTTCACACTCACTCGCTACTCATTCACTGACTCATCCAGAGCAACTTCCAGCTCTGCAAGCTCCATTCATGATAAGTGCCCTTGTACAGGTGTGCCATTTTTATCTTTTATACCTTATTTTTACTGTGCCTTTTATATGTTTGATACACAAATACTTATCATTGTATTACAATTGCCCAAAGTATTAAGTACAGTAACATGCACTACAACTTTGTAACAACAAGCTATACCATATCGCCTAGGTATGTACTAGGCTATACCTTCTAGGTCTGTGTAAGTGCACCCTCCTGTGATATTTGCACAATGATGAAACTGCCTAATGATGTATTTCTCAGAATGTATTCCCATTGGTAAGCAATACATGACTCTACACACACACACACACACTCACACATGGAGTTTGGTGATGGCATAGAACCTGAACAAGTGAACAGGTGTGTATGAAGAGTTGGGGACTATTACAATGCTCTAGTGATGAAGTAATAAGACCATGAACTGCCTCTGTGGCAATGACAAGAAAAATCTTAGGTGTATGAAGTATTGTGAGGAAAGAATTGGTAAGAGGGGCCAGAACAGCAAGTGAATCAGTTTCTGAACACAGAGATCCCCATAGATGTCTGCGAGAGCATGAATGTGCTGTAAATGATGGCCATCAACCCTCTCCTGCACATACACACTCAGAGGAGCCTCCAACATGTAGGTGTTCAGGTGGGACTGAGAAAACTGATGTGGAAACAGGTGCCTCTACATTGTTTATATTAAGACACCTTTCTGATTTGCAGCAGTGACATCTATTTGCAGAATTTGACTAATTTTTTATTTTAGATTCATATTCTTCTCATTGTTTTGACTCAGAAATAAACAGCATGCTCAGAGTTATCGATGAGAAAAGAGGCTGAAAATCCCCTTTTTAAGTCTTTTGAACTGACTTAGTCGGGGTTCATTCTCATGGGTTTACTGCTATGGGATATCAATTACACAAAATGCAAAGTGTGCCTTGATTGCTCTGTGGTACAGGGGCCATGGTCCAATTCTTTTGAAGGACACAATGGATATTCTTGGAAATCAATTTAAGAGATCTTTGTTTTTAACTTTATAAAATAATAAAAATAAAAACACCATACAAATCATTTGAATATTTTTATTTTGCATATTTTCTTCTAGTCTTTGAGCATTTACATATATCTCACAGTTATACTCATGTTTCCAATTTTATTTACTGTTTTTGATTTGATACACAAAATATTATTCATGCTTCTGTATATTCTTCTGGTAGACCCTTTTTCACAAATCCATGATACCTCAGAAGTTTAAGTACGTCAATTTATTTTATCATTCTTCTACTTGAATATTTTACACTTATTTCCAAATTTTCACTCTTAGATAACGTTGCAGTTCATAGAGTATTTTTCCCCTGTTAATTTATTTACCCAGCATAAATTCCTCAAGTTAAACAGTGAATACCTCTTGAACTCCTGACATATATTGCTAAATTGCTTTCTTAAAGTGTTACAGCAACTACATATTTAAAGTGTATGAATGCAAACATAGTTGTATACTCACCATGTACAGTGTCCTGTTTTAGGTATCTGGAGCAAGTGATATCATTGAGAGAGAAGGAAATGGCAGCATTATGTTAAGACTTGGAATTATGTGGTTGGAAAATACAGAAGCACAAAGAAAAAATAAGTCTTAGAAGGATACAAAATTGTGGAGTAAGGAATGTAGGAAGCCCAGGAGATATTGAGAAGATATCAGTTATGTTAAAAATGGAAAACTGGATTTCTTAAACATAAGATTGAGGTTGAATGAGGTTGCTATAGGAGAAATAGGAAGTATTTTAGGGTGAGCCCTGTATTAGTTTCCTAGGGCCTGTTGCAAAGGGTAAAATTTTCTGCTTTTTTACAGCCAAGTAAAATTCTATTGTGTAAATATCCTGTAGTTGTTTTATCCACTCACCTATTGATGGACACTTGGGCTGCTTCCATATCTTGGCAATCATAAGTAATGGTACAATGAACACAGGGGTGCTTATGTTCTTTCAAGTTAGTGTTTCGGTTTCCTTTAGATATATTCCCAGAAGTGGGATTGCTAGGTCAAAAAGCAGATCCATTTTTAATTTCTTGAGGTGTCTCCATACTGTTTTCCACAGTGGCTGCACTAGTCTGCATTCCCACCATCAGTGTAAAAGGGTTCCCCTTTCTCCACATTCTCACCAGCACTCGTTGTTTGATTTATTGATGATGGCCATTCTGACAGGTGTGAGGTGGTATCTCATTGTGGTTTGAATTTGCATTTCTCTGATGATTAGTGACATTGAGCATCTTTTCATATGTGTGTTGGTCATCTGTATGTCCTTTGGAGAAGTGTCTATTCAGGACCTTTGCCCATTTTTTAATTCGGCTGTTTGTTTTTTGTGTTGAGATTTGCAAGTACTTTATAAATTTTGTATATTAACCCCTTATCAGATATATCAATGAATATGTTCTCTCATTTTGTGGGGTGTATTTTTATTTTGTCGATGATTTCCTCTTCTGTGCCTAACCTTTTTAGTTTGATGTAGTCCCATTTTTTAATTTTTTCTTTTGTTTCCCTTGTCTGGAGAAATATATCAGATAAAAATTTTCTACGAGTGTGTGTCTAAGATCTTGTTACCTATGTTTTCTTCAAGGATTTTTATGGTTTTGGGTCAAACATTTGGTATTATTTAAATTATTATTTATTAAATTTGGTATTATTCCTAGCAAAATTTATTTTTAAAAGAAGAACTTTATAAACCATTATTGAAGTCAATTTCCAAGGCTAAAGTGTAAGGGATGATTTTCCTGTCATTTGTCACCCAGGAGCCTGCACTTCCCGTGCTGCGATTATTTCAAGGTGAAAGGTGAGAAGAAATGCTCCTTCCAGTTCATTCAGCTGAGCTGTCAGTAATGGTGATCTCAGTCGCTATGGTGTTTTAGCCTGTTGGCTCTGAAAGGATTTACTCTTTTGTACAAAGAGAGAGTACAATGGCGGTGTCAAAGATAAAAAGAAGTGAGATTTAGAAAAAGTGGATTTCTGTGTTCACAAAATAGCTTTTTATTCAGGGAAATTTTAATGGGAATTAGTAGTATTGTTTCACATAAAGGGCTAGATTAATGCAGTGTAATGAAAGGCAGGTGTATTTATAGTTTAAAAATCTATACTTCTCTGTGACATCATTTGTGAATTAAAAATCAGAGATGAGTATACGGCTATTTCATATGTTATTAAAAAACTTCTATTATACATTTATAAACACATATATAGATTTAGTTTAAATATTATATTTAGAAGGTCTCTTTTATGTATCTGAGATGGTGAAAGAGAGCAGGTCAACCCAGGCATGAGAAACTAGAATTAACTTCCTTTCTGTAATTTTAGTCAATGGCCAAATCTTTGTTTGACTACGACCTCTGAAAATGACGGCATTAGTCAGGCTTTAGGGGAATCATTTTATATGTTTTGGAAAAGTTACAATGAACAAAAAATGCAGTACACCTCACTGAGTTGACAGACTTAGAGAAAGTCAATGGCCTTAGAAATAAGTAGATCTTATATTTTATTTTAATTGCTTAAGATCTCAGAAATGGGATTTTAGAGATCCTATCGAACCCATTTGTTTTACAACTGAGAAAACTGAGGCCTGGAGATGCTAAGTAACCTGTCTGAGGTCTCATAGCCAGTCCACTGCAGAGCCGAGCCAGTTTAATGTATTGTTTGGGGTATCATATAGCTCACTTTGAGCACATCAGAGAAAAGTGAAGAAAATATGGGGAGGGGGAGCCACTAGAGCCTTTGGGCTTTTAACAGTTATTGTTCTTATTTACTATTTTCTCAATGAAAAGTTCGCTATCTAATGTCAGTGAGGAGGTTAAAGTAAAAAAATAGATGAGGAGGGTGCAGAGAGAAGAGGAATGGACTGAAGCTTCGGTTTACCTTGACCTTCATTATCTGTGGGATTTGGGTAACTCACAGCATCTCTGAACTTCAGCCTCTTTTCTTAATATTTGCTTTTTGGTATCATTGTGATGGACATTTGTTGGCCACTCAACATCCATTTCTCCCCTTTTTGAGATAACAGCTTGATTTTCTTTTTTGGGATTTACTTTTCCCCCTTAGTGAGACTGTTATTCAAGGTGTCCTATGATTCTCTCAGCAAAGGGTGGGCATGCCACTCAAACTAGCCTATCTGAGTCTCTCTAGGACTGTATTTCCTGAGAGGATTACCAAAAACTCTTGTCAGTGATGATTGCCTGAAGAGATATCCATCAGTTCCTGCTACTTGTATTTCTGGAGTTGCCTTTGTTCCTGTCTCCTCCTAGATGAATAGATGTTTCCTCTCCAGTATTTCCTTCAAGTCATTGAATTGATCAGAATCTTTCGATTTCAGTTTTCTGCTTAAGTTATCTACATTTAGTTTCTATTGCTTATAACCTATTGATATAACGATAGACTTATGAGGCTAAAATAAAAAGTAAGCCTCTAGTCAGAGGGATATTATTATACATATGTATGTTACTCCTTTCATTCTTCAGAGTTTTCTAAATTCCATGTTTAGAGATCCTGATGTTCAGTTTGTCGTTCCATGTCTCAGACAACTAGGTATAGCAACATGCCTTAAGAGTGTGGGAATTTGGGGTAAGACAGTAAGTATCCTCCATCTTAATATTTAAGGTTGAGGAGCAGATGGAATCTTAATTCTTTAAAGAGGGAAGAGATGAAAGAAATAAAAAGTTCCTGAGGTCTTGCAGCCAAGAATAACCATGAATGGTGAAGAGTATGCAGATGTCTGTAAGCAGGGACTCCTCTTTCTCATTTCAGATGGTGTCAAGCTAGGGGCCTGGAGCTCTCATGGGGATTCTTATCAAAGCTTTAGGGAATGTTGTGCTCTGCACTTACTTCATATTTATGTTGTTTATGTCCACAGAGTCTCCCCTGTACTCCTCTCCTGTTCCCGTGTCATTACCCCTCTGAGAGAATGAAGCATCAAACAGGAATACTATATAGCTCAGAGGTGGCCCAGAGTGACCCTTCTAAAATGATACTGTGATTCCTTCAAGGTTGGCGAAGCCTGTGAGAAACAGATTATATACACCTTAATCATGTTGAAAGAGAATCTTTTATATAAATGCACACAAGGCAGTGGTTTTCAAATTTTATAATTTATCAGAAACTCCTAGGGGCCTTGTTAAAATGCAGATTTGGGGGCACCATCCCTGGATTTTCTGATTCAGTTTGGTCTACAGATGGTTCAAGAATCTACATTTCTAATGATGCTGACAATCTGGAGATCATGCTTTGAGAACTATTGATCTAGGGTAATACTTTAAAAAGGAAGTTAATATGTTTATTGCTTACATTTTGGGGTACATGACATAGAGGCCAGGGAGGGGATTAAATTAGGACTGTAGACTTCAGAGGTGCAAAGAGAGAGAAAGGGTTAATAATGAGCTATTACCAAAACAGAATTTTCAAGTGTGCAAAATGACAGGCTTGAAAATGAAACTAAGTTGGTAAAGTATTTTGTGAACTCCTTTATCTCTTCATTTAACATATAAAGAGACAAGCCAGTGAACCTGATCATTTAATTTTTGTTTTTGTGTTGTTTTGTTTTTTTGACCATAGAGTTTTAAATGTGGGAAGTGTTGGCAGACTGGAAGGTTAAAAAAAAAAAAAAAAAGGTGTGGGTAAAGGTGTTCTTTTTCACCCTCTTGGACTAAGGGCGGGAAAACCAATTATGAGATGTGTGTTTCTTTCTAGGCTGAAGGCTTAGATGGGGGTTGTGTGGTCGGTCATAGATACAGGGCCTCCTGCCCCAGTTTCCACTGTAATCTGGATGCAATAACCTCAGCAGCCTGCACAACCATATCCAAGTTACTTTTGCTCAACATGCTTAGATGGGGAGAGAATCTGAGTTTAGGTGTCCTGAGTATCCCCTAGATGCCGTGTAGTGTGGGGAAAATCCAGAAATTCAATTATGCTCTGTGAAGGGATGGGGAAGGCAGCTGAAGGTGCTGATGAGTTTATCTAAAGGGTTTTTCCTTGTGGTGGGGACAAAGTCCACAGCCAAGGGCTGTAGTGTAGACATCTGAACCAGTTTACCTTAGGGAAGACCATAGCCTTAGTGAGAGCTGGAGTAGGACTCAGTTAAGAAAGAAGGTGACCAGTGCTCAGGGACAGCATCGCCGCAGCCAAGAGAATAGCTGTAACTTTCAGCAGCGATAGATGCCCACAGAATGATCAGCAGTGCGACTGGTGGTACCAGCTGGGAAGCAATTGATGGAGCAGCCACTCTGTTGTAGAGATCAATATTGGCCCAGAGAAAAAGTTCCAAAAGAACCTATTTCCAACCCCCCCCCCAACCCCACAAGCCATATTCCTCTTTCACACACCTATGTGCTTTCTTAAAGATGGGTGGGAAGGCTCAGAACTTTGAAACACTGAGATTTACTTGAGTCTTTTAAGCAGAGACTGAGTTAAATTATTGGTGTTAACTGAGATTAACAGATAGCACCAGTGTTTTGTCAACCACTCCTCCGACCCCCACTACTACTACACAGTTATGGAGAAATAAAGACACTCTCTTAGTACAACTGAGGGTGGAATTATTAGCCTATGTACTGGGAAAACCCAATAGTATCCCTCTTTTTTTTTTCTCATATAGGAGTTCAAAGAACAACTGCAGCATTCTTTTTCCATTTCTCAGGTCTGTTTTATTTTTATTGAGTTTATTTTTTGGCAGAAGTTTTAAAAATGATTTTTAGAAAGGGAGAGAAAGACTAAAAACATTGACTTGTTGTTCCACTTATTTATGCATCCATGGGTTGCTTCTTATATGTGCCCTGGCCAGAGATTGAACCCACAATCTGGGTAACATATCAGGATGACACTCTAACCAACTGAGTTACCCTCACCAGGGCCTAGGTGGGATTTAAAAGTGGTGGTAAAGAAGATCGCCAGCAGCTCATTATGCTTAGTGATGTCCTAGCATACTGATCAAACCTCCCAAAAGGACTCTGGTCTGCTGGGTCACCTGCCATCCCTTATGGTGGGAGGGTTTGGACTATGTAAATGATGTCCATACTTGATAGGGGAGGAGCCTTTTCTGAAAGGAAAAATGCTGGACTAACACATGTAAGAGATGTTGTTTAGAACTTAATTGCAGCTATAAGGCTCTACTGTGAGATCTTGGTTCTACCTAAATCCTGAGAAAAAGTCTGAAAAGGTGCCCAGTGTCATTTGCGTATGTCCTCCTGGAATTTGGAAGTGGTGAGAGACTTATTAAAGGAGTCTGAGGAACTAGGATCATCCACAAATGTGACATTGCATAATTTAAGTGTTCACTATGTCCTCGTGCCCCTTCTTCACGTGGTTGTCTAATTTATCCTTCATGACTAAGGCAGAACTTCCTCCAGGAAGCCCTTCAAATGCTGGAGTAAGGGTCTTTCCATGGTTCCCATAGTATTCCTACAAATATGATCACATAATTTATTGTCTCAACTGGTACACACTTGAGATTAAATTTATTAATACTAATTTTACAAATTATGCTAAAATAATAGATATAAACTGAAATTGTCTCACGCAGTGGGGCATGTTGTCCTCCTATCTTTGGATGCATGATTATGATAATTATTTACTTGCCTTTTTTCCCCACTGACTGGTGAACTATTCAATGACAGAGATTTTTTTTTTCCCCAAATGCTCAACACAGGGCTTGATAAATGCTATTTAATGTTCTTGGGGGCTGGAAGATTTACTTAGTCTGTCTAGTGATAGAGGGTTAATACATCCTTCAAATATATTTGATCAATTCCCTTCCTCTGTTTATTCTTGAATATTGGTATATATATGTCTTTCTTATGTATCTCTTCAATGTGGATGAAGCTAATTACATTATTCCATTTTGTGCAACCTGAACCACCAACAAAAAGGAATCAGGCTGCTTCTACCACTGTTTAGATCCAGTAACTAACCCCTTCCTTTTGCTTTATTTGAAAATTCTTATTTCATATACATCACACTATAAACCAACAGCTAAACATAGTAATAGCTTAATTTATTTTGATTTTTTATGGAAGGTTTGTATATAAATGAATTTCAAAATACAATCTTCTAAACTCACAGATATTTATAATTTAGAAATGATTTTTAAAAGTTTTCAAATACTCGTAATTATAGAAATTGTTACTTAAATTACCAGAAGCATAGAACAGCTTTATTGCTGTTTAGTTTTGTTTGAATGCTCCTGAGTGTGCTATTGAGAGCTTTGATAAATCAAGAGGGCTGGAAGATGGAAATGGCCTTAGTGTTTAAGTTATGTTTCACTTAAATCCATTTAATTAACTATTTTCACAAACATGGTGTTCTTTTGTAAGAAATATTTTAAAAATAATTTTCTTCTGTGTTTTCCTCTATAGAATAATAATAAAAAAAAAAAATCTCTGCATGCCTTTGTATTTCTCATTCTCTGGTTTTCTTCCAGTGCATGTATATAATTATATGTTCATGTTGTCATGGTGATTCAGGGATAGAATTGTGAGACTGTTGTAATCACTTGCTTAAGCCTGAAACCTGCTGTCCAGCCCAGCTAAATCAGCAATGTAATGCTAGATGGTCAATGTATTCTTTGCTATGAATCAATCTGTTGTTAGGATATTTTCAAAAATATTTTTAACTGTCAGAATTTGCTCAACATATAGCCTTAATTTGTACCACAGAATTTAAAAATGTAGGTCTTCAGCTTCTTATATTTAAATTTCATTGTGATCATCTTTATTTTTCAAAATCATATCAAGTCAGATGGCACTTTTCTTCCCAGCTGCTTTTTCCCTCCCTCCTAAACACAGTTTCTTCCAAAAAAGAATATATTTTTTTAATTCACAAAAGCAAAACATTGGCATTTAAAATATTCATAAAATACATACCTCCATAAAAAATATCTTTCTCCATTTTAACCCACCTCCCAGATTTACAAATGCTACAAGATAAACATCATTAATAGTTGTGAATATTCTTCCAACTTTTTCTTTTTACCATAACTTGGAGCATACTTTGCACGATGTATGTCACTTGACTTTTTTCACTCAATATTTTGCACATATCTTTTAACACCAGTTTGTGTTGATTTACTTTGTTGTATAATGTCTGCCTAATATTCTGTTGTATAGATGTAGTGTAATATCTTTGGTAAGTCCCTTATTACATGATCTTTATTGTTTCCTACCTTTCCAATTACAAATTATAATAGCGTGGGTGGGCATTGGGTACATATGTCTTCTATGGACTTCTACGGTGTTTTTGTGATATATCTACATATGACTTTGCAGATAGTGCTAAATATTCTTAATATTTTCCTCCTGTTTCTTGTATAATTACTGTCATTATTTCACTTATATGCTTATAAATGCTTATACATAAGTGGAATAAATGATATCAATGGTACAAGATACATATATATATGTATATACACAGACATGCTTATGAATTTAATATAAATTATAATAAAATATATGTAAAAATAATTTTATGTCAACAAATTAGAAAATATAGATTAAATGGACAAATTCCTTGAAAGAAACAAATTAGTAAAACCAACTAAAGAAGAAAGGATAATGTAAATAGATCTGTAACAAATATAGAAATTGAATTAGTAATTTAAGATATATCTACAGAGGAAAGCCCAGGCCCAGATATTCATTGATATAGCCTATCAAATATTTAAAAGAGAAATTATACAAATCTTTCAGAAACTCTTCTAGAAAATAGAGGGAGAAGGAACATTTCCCAGTTTATACTTTGAGGCCAATGTTATCACTCTGATACCAAATACAAAGAAAGATATCACAAGAAAATAATGCTGTAGACGATATTCTTCATGAATATAGATATAAAAAATTCATAACAAAATATTGAAAAAACCATTTCTATAAAAAGGTTATATCCCATGGTCAAATAAAATGTATCCCCCAAATGCAAGATTTGTTTACCGTGTGAAAATTATAATGTAATATACTATCTTAATAGAATAAAGGGGAAAAAATCACATGGTTGTCTCCATGGAGGTGAAAAACAAGGGGCATTTGCTAAAATTCAACACCCATTTATAATAAAAGCTCTAAACAAATTAGGAATGGAAGAGAACATCCTCAACTTGATAAACTGCATCTATATAAAAATAATTTATAGCTAAAATCATGCTTCATGGTGAAAGACTGAGTGCTTTCCTCCATCATATTGGGAATAGGCAAGGATGTTTACTCTCATAATTTCCATTCAACATTGTACTGGAAGTTTTAGTCCAATTAATAAGGAAAGAAAAAAAAAAAAAAAGAAAAGAAAGAGGAAAAGAAGGAAAGAGAAAGATGAGAAAGGAGGAAGAGAAACAAAGAAAGAAAAAGGAGAAAGAAAGAAAGAAAGAAAGAAAGAAAGAAAGAAAGAAAGAGAGAGAGAGAGAGAAAGAAAGAAAAGAAAGAAGGAGAAGGAGAAACAAGATGACAGAAGAGTAAGTGGAAGCTACACTAACCTCCTCCCAGAACTAGTCTGGATTTACAACTTAATTTTGGAGAAATCATCTCCAACCGAACACTAGCTGGAGAGAAGTCTTATAACCACAGAGAGACAGAAAAGGCCGCTACATCACAATGTGACCGAATACAACAAGGATGCCAGCCTGTTAAATCAAGCATGCCATTGTCCGGGGACAGCCAGCTGACCTGGAGTCTGCACGATCCTTCCCCATGTGGGAAGGCCACCCTCCCCTCCACACCCCCACTCTTATTAGGGATTTCTGGACCCAAGGGTAGGTAGGACGACGACCATGTCCAGCTTAAAGCAGCTAGAAGAGCTCGAGACCTTCACCCATTGTCCTTTATAAGATTTAAAGTGTCTTAAGTCTGAGAGGGAGGGATTGTTATTTTTTATTGTTAAAATAATTAATTAATTATTAAAAAAAGAAGAAGAAGAATATATGAAAGAGTGAGGCAGAAGAGCTTGTGTGTTCGACCCATGGGCATGGACTTGGGGAGGAGTGTTGGGTGAGGGGGGGTACTGGGCGGAGGGAGTTAAAGGAAAAAAATTGGAACTATTGTAACAATATAATCAATAAAATATACTTTAAAAAAAGGAGAAAGGGCAGGAGAGAGAAAGAAAGAGAAAGAAGGGAAAAAAAGAAGAAAAAGAAAGGAAAAGAAAATAGAAGAAAGGCAGAGAGGCAGGGAGGGAGATAGGGAAAGAAATGAAAGGGAGGAAAGAAGAAAGGAAAAGATAGAGAGGGGAGGAAAAAGAAAAAGAGGGGCAGGGGAGAGCAATAGAAGGAAGAAAAAGAGAATAAAAGACAACCAAATATGAAAAGAAGAAGTAAAATAAATTGTCCTTGCAGAACTATAAAAGCTTAAGGCATTCACACCAAAACCTACTGTAACTAATAAACATGCAATGTTGCAGAATACAAGACCAATATACAAAAATCTATTGCATTTCTTCCTGAATTAATCTTTAGATTCAATATGACCCCTATCAAAATTTTGAGCATTTTTTTGCAGAAATTTGACATGCTGATTTTTAATTTATATGGAAATGCAAAGGACACCAAATAGCCATACTAATTTTGAACAAAGTAAATGTAGGACTTAAACCTCTTTCTTTCAAAATTTATAATAAAGTGACAGTAATCAAGATAGTGTGGCACTGGCATAAGTATAGATATATAGTTGATGAAACAGAATTGAGAGTCAAACAATAAACCCTTACATTTCTGGTCAATTGACTTTGGACAAAGTTACCAAGCCAATTCAATGGTGGAAAGGACTGTCTTTTTAACAAATGTTGCTGGGACAATTGGTTATCTATAAATTCACAAATTAATTTAAAAAAAGATTATGTCCTAAATGTAAAAGCCAAAATTATATAACTTTTAGGAGAAAATATTGGGTCAAGCAAATAGTTTAGAGACAATACCAAAATCATGACCAAAAACAACAGATTGATAAATTAGACTGTATTAACATTGAAAACATTTGCATTTCAAAAGACATTAAAGAAATGAAAAGCTACAGAAGGGAGAAATATTTTCAAATCATATATCTGATAAAGGGTTTGCACACAGAATATACAAAGAACTCTCAAAAGTCAATAATAAGATAGAGCAATCCAGTTAAAATAAAAGTTTCAATATATATTGCACCAAAGAAGATATACAAATGTCTTGTAAACGTGAAGAAGATACTCAACATCATGAGCCATTAGAGAAATGCAAACTGAAACCACAATTAGATATTTCCTTACACTAGCTAGAATGGCTATAATAATGGGAGAAAAAAAAACAAGAAGTATTGACAAGATGGGGAGAAACTGATAGGAATGTCAGCTTGTATAGCCACTTTGGAACAGTTTGGTACTTCCTTAAAAAATTAAACAGAAACTTACTATATAACCCAAACAATATTATTCCATGGACTCTATCCAAGAGACATGGACATGTAAAAATGTGTATGCAAATGTTCATAACAGCATTACTTATAAAAGCCAAACACTGGAACAATCCAAGTATCTGTCACCTGATGGATGGATAAACAATGCGGAATAGCCACACAATGGAATATTATTTAACCATGTAAGAGAATGAAATACTGATATATGCTGCAGGGTGGGTGAGCCTGAAAAAACTAATGCGAAGTGAAAGAAGCCAGATACACAAAAGACCTGTAGTATATGATTCCATTGATATGAATGGATCAGGAAAAGTCAATGTAAAGAGACAGAAAGCAAACCAGTGTTGTCTGGGGTTGAGGGTGGGAGTGTAAAAGGGCCTGAAGGAACTCTTTGAGGTGATGGAAATGCTTATAGCGATGGTTGTACAATTCTATAAATTTACTAAAAATCATGGAATTGACAGGTACAACTTTGTAGTTGGTTAAATATGCTTCAAAAATGCTGTTTAAAAAACACTGTCAAGGGTTTGAAGCCTATAGGAACAACTTCAGGTCACTAGAACCTCTTAGGTCTAAAAATAACACTGAAATTCCAAATGTTTATGGTTTCAGGGCAGGTGGCAATATTAAGAAATGCATTGTGTGTGATCTGCATTCTGGGATTATGGGTATGTTACAAAAACGAGAAAGGAGTTGTAATTTAGCTCTTTCAAAATAAAATCAAGTCAGAATAAATGGGCAAAAACTGGAAGAGAAAAAGTATACATTGCTCATTATTATTGAATTAGCTGTTTTGTTTCAATATGTTCCTGGACAAGAAACATATTAATAGTCTTTTCCAGTTGTCTTGAAAAACCCAGACTTTTGTTAATATGGCTTGCTTGTGCTGAGTGTATGTGAATGGAGGGTAGTGTGGACTTGGGAAAGATGGAACACAAATTCACCATCACCCAACCCTTGGTGACCATTGTCCTTTTACTATCTTCAGAATGTCATATTGTTAGAATCATATAGCATGTAGTCTTTTAAGGTGGGGTTCTTTCACTTAATAATATGCATTTAAGTTTTCTCCATGTCTTTTCTTGGCTTGATAGCTCATTTCCTTTTAGTGATGAATAACATTCCATTGTCTGGATGTACTAGTGTTTATTCATCCACTCACCTGCTGAAGGACATCATGGTTGTTTTAAATTTTGAGCAATTATAATAAAGCTGCTCTGAACACCTGTGCACAGGTTTTTTGTTCAGACCTAAGTTTTCTACTCAAATACCTAAAACAAGTGTTTTATATTTAAAAAAATAGACTTTCTTCTTAGAGTAGTTTTAGGTATACAGCAAAATTGAGCAGCAAGTACAGAGAGTTCCCATATTCCCTCCACTCCCATACAGGGAGCCTCACCCTCTAGAATAACCCTCACCACATGATCCATTTGTTACAATCAATGAACCTACAGGGAAGGACACATTATTATCATCTAAAGTCCATAGTTAACTTTAGGGCTCATACTTGGTGTTGTACATTATTAAGTTTTTTACAAAGGTATGATGACACATATCCACCGTTGTAGTATTATACAAGATAGTTTCACTGCCTTATAAATCTTCTGTGTTCCACCTATTCATTCATCCCTTCCCCTAACCCCTGTTAACTATTGTCCTTTTACTATCTTCATAGTTTTATCCCTTTCAGAATGTTATATTGTTGGAATCATATAGTATGTAGTCTTTTAAGGTGGGATTTTTAAAAATTAGTAATATGCATTTAAGGTTTCTCCATGTCTTTTTCCTGGCTTGATAGCTCATTTCCTTTTAGTGATGAATAACATTCCATTCTCTGGATGTACCACAGTTTATTAGTTCACTCACTTGCTGAAGGACATCATGGTTGCTTTTATGTTTGAGCAATTATGGGAAAGCTGCTGAGAACATCTGTGCACAAGTTTTTTTGTTTGGACCTAAGTTTTCTACTCATCTGAGTAAACAAATACCAAGGATAAAGTAGTTAACCTGTATGTATGTGTCTTTTTAATGAAGGAAATATGTTGTCATTATTGCAGAAAAGATATATGGGTTTAGTAGGGAAGGGTGCTCAGTAAACTGATAAGATTTAGTTTTAACATACATGCAGACAAGAAACAAGTTTAACTCAGAGAACAGGCTATAAAACTATGTATTATTTACATGGATTTTGAGTTTTTAAAATCAACTCCAGCCATCAGAATTTTTTAAATTAAAATTTTATAAACTTTTAAAAAAAGAAGTAGTATTACGTGTCCACTTAGAAAAGTAAAGCCCTTACTTCTTCCTTTTTCCTAAAAGTAATTATTAACAAGTTGTGTATCCTCTTTGGCATTTTAATGCAGAAACAAAGGAATGCATGATATATATGTATATTTAATATAATCAGGACTTACACTATATATACTATTATGCCTCTTTCTCTTTTTACTTAATCTATTTTGTATGACCTTTCATGTCAGCCTGTAAGTTTCACCTCATTTAAATATGTTCAGCAATAGCCTCATGAGTGCAAAAAGAGGTAAGATTTCATTCTAAGCTTGAATAGCTGGTCAGAAATTGTTAGGAGTAGACTTACTTATTATTAAAAAGAAAAATTATGTATTTCCCCTGCTAGAACTGTAACTCCATGATGGTTAGGAGCTGTGCTTATTTTGCTTACTGCTTTTTCTCCATCATCTAAAAACAGTCATAACCATACACCTTATTGAATACTTACTTTGTGCATTTCATACATTTTCTCTCATTAAATGCTTAAAACAATTTTATGTAGTAGATACTATCAGAATCCCCATTTTATAGAATAAAGGTGGAGCCATAATTTAAGTTCACGCAGTCTGAATGGACCCATGCTTTTAACCACTAAGCCAGACTGTTAACTAAAGGGTGCAAAGTCAAGAAGAGACATGCCTGCATCCAATGAAGAAAAGTCCATGCCACCTTCATATTCTGAACTCGTGGCTAGATGCAGAAACAGGACAAAGCTTTGGGTTGTTTTCCTTGAAGGAAGAGTGAGTGTAATTTCTTTACTGTGTATATGTATGAATGCGAGATAGTTGTGTGTATTATAGTAGGTGTGTGTGGATTGGCATGGAGTGTAGTAGGACTTCTGTGGTTTGTATCTGTCCAGCACACCTTCCTCTCTTCTTTGGTAGAGCTTCCCCTTTGCTTTGAAGATCCTTCCTGCTCCCTCCACCTAGCACAAGCTATCCCTCTTGCTAATGTGGGCCTGTCAATCAGAGCATTTCTCTGGGATTCTTATAACTAGAGTAAAACAGAGAAGCCCTCTCTTTTTTTATCCTGCATAAGTGTATTTGCATTGGCACTTGAACTTAGAACTCCATAAATACAGCCAAGCATTTTTCACCATTGACTAAACCCATGTTATGGAGTAAAATTAGATATAATTTACAATTGAATTAAGCAAAAACTTTTACGCATTACACTACTATAATTATGCTGGCTTTAATATCCAATTATCTCCTCATTAGAGCATTAGGAAAAACATTTAAGTATGATTTGTCTTCTGGTCCAGGAGGAATTCCTTTTCTTGCACTAAATAAAGTCTGCTGGTCTTCTCTGAGGTCTACAGTGTTCTTGTGTCTCACTGGTCTATGCTAAGGATAGCTACTTCCTGTCATCACAGCACTTTGTACTTGTAAGAGGCTGAAATACACTCCCCACCACTTCCAGAGATATAAGGTTCTATTCTCTAGAATTTTTAAATATTCCCATATTTGGAAAATGGGTCTTTGCACATGTGATTAAGTTCAGAACCTTGAGATGGAGAGATTACCCAGGTTCATCCAGGTGGACCTGAATGACATCAGATTTATCTGTATAAGAAGGAAACAGAGGGAGATTTTACACACACAGAAGACAAGGTAATGTGAGAACAGAGCAGAAGGAGTTTTCAAGCTGCTGGCCTTGAAGATGAGAGTCATGTGGCCACGTGTCAAGAAATGCTGGTAGCTGTAAGAAGCTGGAAGAGATAAGGAATGGATCCTCCACTAGAATCTTTGAAGGGAATTCAGCTATGCCCACACCTTGTTTTCAGTCCAGTGATAGTGATTTCAGACCTCGGAGCTCCATAACTGAACTTAATTAATTTCTATTGTTTTTTTGGTTGTTTGTTTTTGTTTTTTTAAAAATAACCCTGATTCCTTAATACATACATTTTAAAAATAATTTGTTTTTTTTGTTTTTTGTTTTTGTTTGTTTTTAGAGAGAGGGGAAAGGAGAAGAGAGGGAGAGAAACATCACTGTGTGGTTGCCTCTCACTCGTGCCCCCAACTGGGGACCTGACTGGGAATTGAACCAGCGACACTTTAATTTCTATTGTTTTAATCCATCAAGTTTGTGGTAATTTATTATAGTAACCACAGGGAATTAGTACGGTACTGTTTCCTGATACTTTCTATTTACCTCAGATTCATTTGAATTCAAAATCTTTTTCAGTAGTAATTACCAAGATGGCTTACATTTTCTCCAAAAATGTTTTTGCGATACATTAACTTCCTGCCATCTGTATGAACTAACATAGTAGTGCAAGTCTTTCTTTCTCTCTCACCTTCTCCCTCTTATCCAAGTGCTCTTTATTCTGGCATTATATTTTATTTTGGTCTATTTCTGTGTTGTCTGCTCCTCTGGGATGTATTAGGAGAGTCTTATTTTCATTCTTCTGGTAAAATAATTGTTGGGGCTAAACTGATATGTATTTCTCCAATGAGAAAAAAAATGTGAACCTCCCCCATGGTTGCAAAGGCCTGGCAGTTACTGTTTTGTCATTTTATGCTCTATCTCATATAAGATAGACTTTCTTCTTGGGATATCCTAAAACATTTTTGTATACTTCAAAATATCAGAAGAAAATTCAGAAAGCTTAATTTGATATGAATATTTTATTTAGTAAGAAATGAACTGTGAACAGGGCAAGTTAGAACAGAAAAACTTCAAATGGAAGTTGCTTAGTACTTGCTTTCAGTAGTTACGGCTTTGGTTTATAAAGCATAAGTGAGCACATTGTTTCTCTTGTGCTTGGTTACTAGAAACATATAATTCTTTTTATTGCATGAATGTGTTTGTAGTTGATTCACTAGGAGGCCATAAGGTTATGCTCTAAGGACATGAAGAAAACTTAAGTTTTGTTTAAGGTCGGAATCAGCATTTCAGGTAAATTAGGATGGTTTAAGTTTTGGTTATGTGACTATGAGTTTTGGTCTAGTGGTATAGTCAACCAGTAACCTCTATTTTGTTTTCTCTTCAACAGAAATAAATATGGGGATCTAGGATCAAAGTACCTTGCATTAAATCTCGGCCCTTACACTTACTTCTTAGTTGTGTGACTTTTGGTAAACTGCTTACTCTAACCTCTTTAAGCCTTGGAATTTCTCATCTGTAAAGTAGAGATAGCAGTTAAGGTTGCTGTAAGGATTAAAGAGTTAATATATGCAAAGCACTTAGAACAATGTCTAGTACATAAGAAGCTTGACAATTGCTGTTCTTTCATTGTTAACATCATTATCATCATCATCATCTAGATCATCGTCATCCTCTAGCATGAGGATAGTGCTGTGTTTCTATCAGAGGTGGGACAGTTTCCATCTGTTGACCTTACCATTTCCTTTACCTGAGTAATATTAGATATATTTCACTAATGCTCATTCATTCGATAGATGTTGATTATGGTAGTATTTGGGTTTTCAGAGATGTAGAAGTTATAGCCCCCACCTTGAAGGAACTCATGGTCTTATGGGGAAAAGACATGTAAAAATTTACTTTTGTAAAATTGAATCAGTTTTATAAGAACAGTATGCATACCATGGCAAGAATCTGAGGCTCTTCTAACCACCTCTGAATTAGAGAAGGTATCTTAATTTTAAGACTAAGTTTTATTGTTATTTATAGTAAGAAATGCATTTTAGGTCATTACCAATATGCATTTTTACACACACAATTGGAACAAAATTTTCATGAAAAAAATACTCATGTTTAGTACAGACACTGTATTCTAATATGGCCTATTCTTTTTTATTCTTCTCTTGAAATAAAACTTCTAATCTTGACACACTGTAAGAAGAGGTGACATTTAGGTGCAGTCTTGAGAGATGAGTCAGAAATTGCCAAATGATGTAGAAAAGTGTATTCAAGGGCAAAGAATGGCTTGTACAAAGGTCCTGAGGCCGGAAATGCAGTGTGGAAGGGAAAGGGCTAGAGTTAAAACTAGAAAGACAGATGATTACCAGTTTGTGGAGTTGTATAGGGTGAATGGATGAGGCTACAGTTGTGCTTTATTTAGATTAGTGCCTCTTAGACCTTAATATACATATGAATCACCTGGAGATCTTGCTAAAATGCAGATCTGATTCAGACTGGGGGCCAGGAGTCCCAGTTTCTGCATTTCTAACAAGCTCCCAGATGATGCAGGTTTCAATAGCAAGGCTCTGTACTACGGGGTACTACTGAAGGATTTTAATCACAGCAGTGTCATGGCTCTGTTTCTCCTGACATTTCCAGTACCCAACTGACACCATACATAATCATTACAATATTATTGACTACATTTTGGGGCTGTACTTTACATTTCCATGAGTATTTTGTAACTACCCATCTGTACTTCTCAGTCCCTTCACCTTTTTCACCCAGTTCCAAAGCCCCCACCCCTGTGGCAACCATCAGGCTGTTCTCTGTGTCTATGAGTCTGTTTCTGTTTTGTTCGTTTATACGTGAAATCATGTGGTATTTGTCTTTCTCTGACTAACTTATTGAATGTAAACTGTAATTTAAAAAATTGGTGGGGCAGGGGAGAGCAACAGGGGAAAAATTGGGACAACTGTAATTGAACAACAATAAAATAAAATAAATTTTAAAAATAAAAATTAAGTTAAAAAAGAAACATTGTAATATCTAAGTGAGGGATGAATTTTGAGGGTTAAGAGAGGGAGCCTGGTTTGGAGATTGTTTTAGTTGTTCAAGTTAGAAATGCTTCAGACCCAAATTGGAGCAATAGGAGTGTGAAAAGAAGGGGAGAAACTGTAGAGAAATTCATGTAATTTAAAGGTCTTGGTAACTAATTAGAGGCTGAAACAGAAGGACCAACAAGGATGGGCCTGGGATTTGTTGGTTGAGAACCTATGTTGCTTTTTATCGAGACAGAAAGGGAAGAGTGCAAGTTTGTCTCCCCCCCACTTCCCCTTTCTCCTTCTCTCTTACTCTATCATTCCCTGCAGGGTTATAGAAGACAATGAGAGTGGTTTTCAGCACACTGAAGTTGAATTTGAGCAGGCTTTAGGACTGGTGCTAGGGAGTGAATTTGGGAGTCATTAGCATACACATCATAGATGATCTTGAAAAGGGAGGGATGTCCAGAGAATGTGTAGAGAGAATAAGATTAAGGCAAAAGGCTTTAATCTTATTCTCATTGAAGTTAGGTAGCCAGGAACACGAAATTGGAGGGACTATAGAATCAGGGAAGTAAGTAATCATTGTCCAAGGAAACACAGAGGGAGATTTTTACAAAGGCTAAGTTAGGGAGTTTGTAGATGGTGAACATATCAAGGGAGAGAATTACTGCTCTTCTGGAATGAAGTCGTAGAGAACGAACAGTAGAGGGAAAACTGAAAAACCTAGAGAAATGATTATATTTTCAGAGTGATAAGGGACTATATGTGACCATAGGAAAGGGATGAAAGGTCTGGATATAATACACCAACAAGTAGATGACTCCCTATCAATTGATTGTAAGGCACAAAGGAAAGGAAGGATTCAAATATGTTTTTGATATTTTGGATCTGGGCATTCAGGGTAACACAGGAACAGAATCAGAGAAGTTTGGAGAGGAAGCTATTCATTTGTGAGACAGGGAAATAGAGATATGGTGATTTGAGGATTTAGTGTCATAACCTACCATGTTTCCCTGAAAATAAGACAGTGTCTTATATTAATTTTTGCTCCTAAAAATGCACTAGGTTTTATTTTCAGGGAATATCTTATTTTTCCATGAACAAGAATTCACATTTATTGTTGAACAAAAAATCAACATTAATATACTGTAGTCATGTCATCACAAACATCAGCATAACCAGCCAAACTCTGAATTCCATCAAGAATTTGCAGGGAGCTGTAGAAATGACAGCCGCTAGGTCTTATTTTCATGGGAGGCCTTATATTTTCATGGGAGGCCTTATATTTCTAAGCTTGAAAAAAATTGCACTAGGTCTTATTTTTGGGGAAACATGGTAATAGAAATGTCCTGTAGCTTATCTAGAATATGGCATTAGTTTGGGTGGGAGGTCAGTGTTGGGAATGTAAAGTTTAAATACCATCTACAAAGAAGTGGTTGTAAGAATGGGGTTCCCTGTAGTTATGAAAAGTGATGAGCACAGGCTTTAGACCTTGGGTCAATTTATCTTAACTCATTTAGAAAAGTCTAATTATATCTTATATACCATTACTCCAATTATGTGTCACTAGAATTGTGCTTTTCCTTCATATGCTTTAGTAGTGGGTGTATTGATATAATGCTAGTTGTGTTGATGACAGGGAAAAGCATGTGAAGGAGGCAATGATGAGCTTGAAACTCCCAGGCAAAAGTTCTTTTGCCTCAGGGAATTGGTGACTAATTCATTTACAAAGGCATATAGCCAACTCTGCTATTCATTCTAAATGATCATTCTTAATCTTTCCACCACTAGCCTGGCTCCCTTCCAAGGCCTGTTGACACATACAGTGCCATTTTGCAAATTAATGAAAGACATTTCCTCTGGGCAGATGAGTTACAAAATGGTATTCCTTCCTCCTCCTATTGAAATTCAGCCCCAGGGCATACCACTTGGTCAGCATAATTTCTGGATGGAATTTTCCCCCATTTGTCTTCTCTGGCATCTGGGTGATGATTACAAATTGCACAAGTGACTGCACCTTCCCTTTCCCCAATCCCTCCCTCTTTCTTTTTCTCTTTCTCTCTGTCTCTCTTCCCCTCTCCTCGCTCCCCTTCCCTTTTCTTTATACTCCATTCCATTGGATGATAAGACACAAGACAGTTGCTTTAGGAAACAACATTTCCATATTCTTTAAAAAAATAAATATGGTAAAACATACATAACATAAAATTTACCATCTTAAAGTATAAAGTTCAGTGACATTAAGTATGTTCATATTTTGTGCAACCATTATTACCATCCATCTCTGGAACTTGTCATGTTGCAAAACTGAAACTCTGTACCCATTAAACAATAGCTCCAAATTTCTCCTGGCAACCACAATCTACTCTCTGTCTCTACGAATTTGACTACTCTTGGTACCTAAAATAAGCAGAATCATATGATATTTGTTCTTTTATGTCTGGCTCATTTCACTTAGCATATCTTCAAGGTTCATCCATGTTGTAGCATGTGTCAGAATGTCTCTTTCAGGCTGAATAATATTCCATTGAATGTATACCATGTTTTTAAAAAATTTATTTATTGTTTTTTCTATTACAGTTGTCCCACTTTTTCCCCTATTGCTCCCCCCCAACCCTGTCCACCCCTTCTCCCACAGTCAACCTCACCCCATTGCCCATGCCCATGGGTCATGCATGCTAGTTCTTTGACTAGACCCTTTCCCTTCTTTCCTTTCTTCTCCCCTCCTCTCTCCCCCCTGGTCACTCACTGTCAGTCTGCTTCTTGTTTGTTTGTCTCTGGTTCTATCTTGCTCATTTGTTTGTGTTGATCATTAGTTTTCTGTATTAGGTGAGATCATATGTTATTTTTCTTTTGTTGTCTGGCTTATTTCGCTAAGCATAATACTCTCCAGTTCCATCCATGTTGTTGCAAATGGCAGGAATTCCTTCTTTCTCTCTGCTGCATAGTATTCCATTGTGTAAATGTACCAAAGTTTTTTAATCCACTCATCTACTGATGGGCACTTAGGCTGTTTCATCACTTGACTATTGTGAATAGTGCTGCTATGGACATAGTTGTGCATAGGTTCTTTTGGATTGATGTTTCAGGATTCTTCGGGTATAATCCTAGCAATGGAATTGCTGGATCAAAATGCAGTTCCATTTTTAGTTTTTTTGAGGAAATTCCATACTGTTTTCCACAGTGGCTGCACCAGGCTGCATTCCCACCAACAGTGCACTAGGGTTCCCTTTTTTTTACATTCTTACCAGCACTTGTTGTTTATTGACTTGTTGATGATGGGCATTTTGACTGGTGTGAGATGGTAATTGTGGTTTTAATTTGCATCTCTCTGATGGCTGGTGATGTTGAGCATTCTTTCATATGCCTTTGAACCCTCTGTATGTCCTCTTTGGAGAGGTGTTTGTTTAGGTCCTCAGCTCATTTTTTAATTAGATTGTCTGTCTTCTTGGTGTTGACTCCTATAAGCTCTTTATCTATTTTGGAGATCAAACCCTTGTCTGATGTATCATTGGCAAATATGTTTTCCCATATGGTTGGTTCCCTTTTCAACTTGCCGATGTTTTCTTTTGCTGAGCAGAAACTCTTCACTGTGATGTAGTCCCATGTGTTTATTTTTTTCTTTATTTTCTTTGCCCTAGGAGATATATCAGTGAAAATATTGCTACATGGGATATCTGAAATTTTTCTGCCTATGGTTTCCTCTAGGGCTTTTGTGGCGTCACGGCTTACATTTAAGTCTTTGATCCATCTTGAGTTTATTCTGGTGTAAGGTGTAAGTTGGTGGTCTAGTTTCATTTTTTTGCATGTGTCTGTCCAGTTCTCCCAACACCATTTGTTAAAGAGGCTCTTTTCACTCCATTTTATGTTCCTTCCCCTTTTGTCAAATATTAGTTGTTCATAAAGACCTGGGTTCCTGGCTGCTGTGGCTCAGTGGATTGAGTGTCGGCCTGCGAGCCCAATGTTGCTGGTTCGATTCCCAGTCAGGGCACATTACTAGGTTGCACATCAGGTCCCCAGCTGGGGGCGCAAGTGAGAGGCAACCACACAGTGATGTTTCTCTCCCTCTCTTTCTCCTTTCCCCTCTCTCTAAAAATAAATAAATAAAAAAAGAAAAAGACAAAACTAACAAGTAAATAAATAAATTATTAAAAAAAAAAAAAGACCTGAGTTTATTTCTGGGCTCTCTATTCTGTCCCATTGATCTATATGTCTGTTCTTATGCCAGTACCAGACTGTTTTGATTACAGTAGCCTTGTAATATAGTTTGATATTGGGTATTGTGATTCCTCCTGTGTTCTTCTTCCTCAAGATTGCTTAGGCTATTTGGGGTCTTTTTTGGTTCCATATAAATTTTTGAAGTATCTGTTTAGGGCTGTGAAATATGCCATTGGTGTTTTAATAGGTATTTCATTGAATCTATAAATTGCTTTGGGTAGTATGGACATTTTAATGATGTTGATTCTTCCCATCCATGAACATGATATATACTTTCATTTATTTTTATCTTCCTTAATTTCTTTATTCAGTGTTCTGTAGTTTTCCAAGTATAGGTCTTTTACCTCCTTGGTTGAGTTTATTCCTAAGTACTTTATTTTTCTTGTTGCTATAGTAAATGGGATACTTTTTCTAGCTTCTATCTCTGATATTTTAATATTGGTGTACAGAAATGCCTTCAATTTATGAATATTGGCTTTGTACCCTGCTGTTTTGCTAAATTCACTTATTAGGTCAAGAATTTTTTTTGTGGAGTCTATAGGGTTTTCTATGTACGCCATCATGTCATCTGCAAATAATGACAGTTTTACTTCCTCTTTTCCAATTTGGATGCTTTTATTTCTTTGCCTTGTCTCATTGCTATGGCTAGAACTCCAAAACTATGTTGAATAGAAGTGGATAGAGTGGACATCCTTGTCTTTTTCCTGATCTCAGGGAGAATGCTTTCAGTTTTTGCCCATAGAGTATGATGTGGCTTCAGGTTTTTCATATATGGCTTTTATTATGTTGAAATATGCTCCCTCTATTCCCATTTTGCTGAGTGTTTTCATCATAAATGGGTGTTGTACTTTATCAAAAGCTTTTTCAGCATCTATTGATATGATCATGTGATTTTTGTCTTTCATTTTGTTTATGTGGTGTATTACATTTATTGATTTGTGAATTTTAAACCATCCTTGTATCCCTGGGATGAATCCTGCTTGGTCAGTGGTGTATGATCTTTTTAATGTGTTGCTGGATTCAGTTTGCCAGTATTTTGTTGAGGATTTTAGCATCTATGTTCATCAGCAATATTGGCCTGTATACCATGTTTTGTCTATCCATTTGTCCATTGATGGACACTTGGGTTGCTTCCACCTTTTTGGCTTTGTGAATAATTCTGCTATGAACATGAGTGTACAATTATCTGTTTAAGACCCTGCTTTCAATTCTTTTGGGTATGTATTCAGAAGTGGAATTGCTGGATCAGATGGCACCTTCTTATTCTTAAACTTTGCTCTTTATTAATTGAAGTTCCTTGAAAATTCTAGCACTTAGCTTTTACATTTTTCTTTCTAAAAGGGAATAATATGGATATAACTCATTTACCAAGTAATCTGAATTCAGGTTTCTACTCCACCTTCAGTAATGCTTGGTCATTTCCTGGCTGTTAATACCTTGAGATATTTCATAACTTTCCAGTCACTGTTACTTACTAAAGACTAGTGCATCTTAATTAAACATTCTAGGCTTCCCCCTTTCCGCACCCTTCTCCCACCCTTGAGTTCAGACTTGACTGAGGGCCCAGCAGGGGTAGGGGTCAGGTCTGCTCTTCCATGCACCTCCCTTCTAGTCTTCAGGTTCAAGCTCCCAGTGGGTAGAAAGAGGGACAGGAACAAGTACCTTCTTCTGGGCTTTACTCCTCCTTTTCAGACATTCCCTTGTCTGTAACCTTTAGTCTCTGTATTTAGCTGCCCCTGCAGTTGATTAGGTAATTACTCTGTGCTGTTGTCGAAACATCTTATGGTTCCTCAGCTTTTTCCTTTGCCCCTGATTGATTGGATCAAAGCTGTTTTTGTTACACATATCCTGTATATGTTGGTACGTGTGTATCTTTGCAAGTTCATCCCTGAGTCACTTTGCTGGATTCCCCTGTTGTCGGATGCCTTTGGTAAACAATATACTAACAGTTTCTTGGGCTGGGTACTTTGTGGGTCCATTATGCTTGAATTTTACTTGTTTACATTTTAGGGCTTAATCTTACTTTCCAATCGTGGAGGCTCATCTCACTTCCAGATCGTAGTGCTAAGCACTGAGGTGAGCTTTGGCATAGGCTCTGACTGTCCCCTTAGTCTGTCTTATCTCTGATAAATACACCTCTTGTTCTCGTCCTTCTTTATAAACTAAGTTTTATAAAAATAGGAGTTAAAAATATTTTTTAAATTTCATTAAAGGATTTAAAATTTAAAAAGTATAAAAAGAAACTAAATATCACTTGAAATTCTGTGATCTAGGAATAACTGCTATTGCCACTTTTTAATGCACATGTATATTATTATACTTATACCTGAGATCACATAATATATAATTTTGTATCCTGAATTTTTTCACTTAGTATGAATTTTTTCCATGTCATTAAAAACACGATCTCCATTGCTAATATTGCACTTTTTTTAAAAAATGATTTTTTATTGTTCTTTTACAGTTGTCCCAATTGTTCCCCCCTTGCTCTCCACTGCCCCCCCCCCCACTCCCACAGTTAATCCTCACCCTGTTGTCCCTGTCCTTGGGTCACTTATACTAGTCCCTTGACTAGACCCTTCCCCTTCTTTCCCCCCTTCTGCCCCTCCTCCCTCCCCTCTGGTCACTGTTCATCTGTTACTTGTTCCCATGCCTATTTTGCTTGTTTGTTTATTTTGTTCATTAAATTCTTGTATTAGGTGAGATCATATGGTATTGGTCTTTTGGCACCTGGTTTATTTCATTAAGCATAATACTCTCCAGTTCCATTCATGCTGTCATGAAAGGTAGGAGTTCCTCCTTTCCTTCTGCTGTGTAGTATTTCATTGTGAAAATGTACCACAGATTTTTTTGTTTTTAGTTTTTAAATGTTTTATTTATTAATTTTTAGAGAGAGGGAAAGGAAGGGAGAAAGAGAGGGAGAGAAACATCAGGTTGCCTTTTGCATGCCCCGAACTCGGGACCTGGCCCACAACCAAGTCATGTGCCCTGACTAGGAATCGAACTGGTGAGCCTTTGGTTCATAGGCCAACACTCAATCCACTGAGCCACACTAGCCAGGGCTGTACCATAGTTTTTTAATCCATTCATCACTGATGGGTACCTAGGTTGTTTCTAGCACTTGGCTATTATAAGTAGCACTGCTATGAGCATAGGGTTCCATAGGTTCTTTTGAATTGGTGTTTCAGGATTCTTTGGGTATAGAGTAATCCCAGCAGTGGCATACTATTGTATTTATTTATCACAATTTAGTTAATAATTTTCCAGATTTGGAGCATTTATATTGTAATAATAATATCTAATACTTATTCAGTGTGCTAGTCATACCTTTAATGCTTTACATATACTGACTCATGTAATTCTCATAACACACTTTTGAGATACCCATTTTATAGGTTAGAAAACTGAAGCATAGAGAAGCTAATAGCCAAAGTCATAAAGTTGTAATTGGGAGTTGGTCGAGTTTAATTGGTGCTCAGCTAGTTTAACTCCAGAACAGTTAGGAGAGCTTTTAGACTCTTGAAGGCGTTGTCCAGTTGCCCTCTGGAAAGGTCACATTAATTCACATTTACAGCAGTAGTGGGAAGAGCTTGCCTAGTCACTGGCTTCCCCAGTGTTGTTTAATTGATCTTTTAATAATCTGGAATTTGGGGTCTCTCTGAATGGTTAAAGTAGTTCAAGGATCCAGGGATTTCCTAAGAACAAAGGAAGTACAATTTTATACATGTGTGGAGTCATTTGTATATATGCCTCAGATAATACTATATTCTTATTTTATTGAACTATACAAAAATGATCTACTATATTGTGAGTGAGTGCTAAGATTACTTGTGCCCAAGATTTGGGAGGGGGCCCATTATAACTGTCAAGGGTGCCTTTCAGAATGTAGTGCTATTTTGACAACTGCTGTAGTGGATGATAGTCTTGGTATTTTCTTAAGCTTTTAGGCAGTTGGAATACTTTTACATTGATAATCTTATATGACTCCTTGGCTTAAAAGAAAAAAAAAAGCATAGTCAAAATACATTCTGATCACATATATTTTTACTTTGCATTAGCCTTATGTAATGTTCATAAAGTGTTATACTATTTCTGCATTTCCAGGTTACAGTAACCCCTGGTAACTTGGGTTTTATCTTTGGAATATAAATTCCCTACTACAATCCTGAAATTCAGGGAACACTAACACTAACAGGCAGAAATCCCAATTATTGTTATTTTTAGAGAAGTTGAAGAAAACTCCATGAAAATATACCAGACAAGAAAATTTTAGCAATCTCTGCAGTGATTTGGACGACTACAATTGGGAATTAAATTATTCCTTGTGATTGGATGAAACTAATCACCCATCCTTCACTAGTTTTTTTGGCTTAGTGTCTTATCATCACTCTTTTCTGAAAGCATCTTCATTGAATCACATGTTTCATTATGCTTCATTAAGATTCTGTGTCTTCTAGTTGCAGGTACAGCTTCGTCTTTAAAATGCTTTAGATTCTAAGAAGTAAGTGCATGAGAGGCAGGGGAGAGGCTGGCAACCTGAAGCAAACAAACACAAATTGTACTGTGTGGTATTTTGAAGGTTGTGTTGCTTGTGATTCTTTCTGGTTTTTTATTTTTAAGTGTGACTCTTTGTAGAGGCTTTGTCTGAAATGCAATGCTATTGTAACAAAGAATGAAATGACTGGAGTTGTGCTGAGGAGAAAAAAAAAAAAAAGTCAGCTGAGGGATTTAAAGCAGACCACTGCAAACCAAACGTTGCAATTATCTGCAGCTGAAAACAAGTAGCTTTTAATGTGTCCGTTTGGCCAAGAAGAGAGAGGAGAATTATAGATCATTGCTCTTTTCCTCTCTCACTCTCATACCATCTTCTTCTCCTTTATAGAGTTTATCATCCATAATTTCAGGATGTGTTTTGCTTCTTTAAGCTGTTTTATCTGTAGTCTTATGAGGTCACTCATGTGTGAATTCTTTTGTTAGCCATCTCACCTTTTGCCTTGATGATAGAAAATTGATCAGGCCTAAAGTACAAGTTCAATAGACAACCCCCTTGGTCTTTTGTCTAGGAGAATAGCTACTATTGAAGGCCATGAGCAGGTTACTATTAATATGACAGCCTGCTCTATCTCCCACTGTAATTTATAATGAAATACCTAATCTCCATTATTTTGATCCAAGCAGGCGATCCCATGAAAAAGTCTTTTCATCCAGTTCCCAATGGCTGTTACATGAGAAATGGCAAACCAATAATTTTTGTCAAGTTTTTTAAGCCAACAGAAATGCTTTTCCACTGCTACAGTTTCAAAAGGCACAGATAAAGCTCATTCACTGAGATGAATGAAAAAGCCATCTGGGGTTTTTCTTTTTGACTTCCTTTCCTTTTCTCCATCCTTGTAATCAAATTTGAGCAAAATCAAATGGGGCTTTCTATGAAAGTACCTTTTGTTGATCTGAACGAGCTGGTAATTTACAAAATACCCTTCCTTTGTGAGGAAGGCTAAAGAAAAAAAAGAATCAGTAGCTTTTAAAGCTGGGCCTTAGTGGGACCCTAAATGCAATGAAAGCAGTCTGTGTTGAGAGATTGAAATGCATTTCAAAGCCAGGCCTGACTCGGGGTACAAGGAAGAACAGACCTATGTGCATTTTGAAGGAAGAAAAATGTGAATGGAAAAGGGAGAAAGGGAGAGAAACAAGGGGAAAATCTGGATAATACATTAAAGTAACCATAATTTTGGAGATGCATTCATCTTATTGAAATCGTGTACGTAACCAGTGATACCGAAGTTGGATATTTGCTCAATCAGGATGCTCAACATTTTGAGCCTCTACTTTAAAGTTTGGAGCTGCATGGGTTTGTGGAGAAAGTCGGCTTGTGAAGTGTGTGATGTTGTTCTCCAACTTTTTTCCTTCTTCTTTGCTCTGGGACCTTGTGGGAAGTACCTCAAGAAAACCTGAAGATGCTAATTTTCAGACAACTAACACTTGCTATTTTTCCTCTTTTTGCTTGCTAGATTTCCTCATGACAGTGATTCTTCTTTACCCCTTTGAGTTCAGACGGATGGCATAGATATCTTAAAAACAGTAAGTAATGTATATTTTCTTTAATTATTGGAAGAGTTTGGATTCATCATTCATGGCTAGAAGGAAAATGGGTTTTGAGCAGCATTTGCATTGTTTGATGTGGATTACTTTTGGTTTAATTTAACTGTTTATGACAATATTACTATCATGAAAATGAGTGTGTTTTTCACTAATGCTGTGTATTCTGTGATAGCTAAATATGATGTAGCATATAATGTATGTATTCTTAGTGCAACAGTTCAAGAAACAATGCAAAAATTGCAGGGAACTGTCATTGGAGATGTTAAGTTTTCTTGTCTCACACACCATACAATCTTCCTTACACATTTATAACTTTGGTTCCTAGTCATGTTTTCTGAAGAGCTTTCTATTTGTACTTGAAATATAATGCTTGTATAAATTACATGAGCTTATTTCTTGAAAATAAATATCTATAGAAAGGCAAGATTGTTTTATTACAAAGCAATCAAACAATTGTAAGGTGGTTTAAGCTACATTTCTTATATTTTAATCAAATATAACTAATATAACACAGTTTTATTTAGAGATATTTCCCCCCTATATTAAACTAGAAAGTCCGTTTTTAGGTTCCTAAAAATAAGACAGATATGTGTTATCTGAAGACATACTTTAAAACACATGTCACATGTATTTTTTAAAACTCAGGTGCATTGTTGGCATTTTTTAAAGTAGCTATGGTGCAAGTTTTAAATAGGTAAATTCCTTAGTCAGAATGAAACAATACAGAGCAGAACCGGTCCCAGTGTCTCCGTGATGGCTTGAACAGTGTTTGTATTGGTGTGGGCACTGCCAAGCAAGTACAACCTGAGATTTCCATGTAGGCAATCATGAGACCTTCGTTTCTGGAGCCAAGAAATAAAACAAGTTAAATGAAACCAAGACCTTTGTTGTTTAACCCTTTAGGTAGCTGTCAGGGTTTTTCTTTTACAGATGTTGAAATGGGGAAAGGGTCCAGATAATTTCACAAAGGTCTATACAAGGGCCAAAGCCTTTCCCTTCTAGTTGTTCCTTATTGCAAATCTAAACTGCTGGAAGTTTGTGTTTAAAAAGAAGTCTATTTTCTATGTTTTTTAGCTTTAGATTCCTTTCCAACTTCCTACATCAGTGTCTTTGCCTATTGTTTTGAGCCATTTGCTGCCTCCTACTGCCTAACTTTAATATCGTATACATGGCAAACTGCCAAAAAGGTGGCAGTGGGGTATTGGTTTGTATTGGTATTGAAGTTCCAAGGTTGTTGTTACCTGTAATTTACAATAATTGCTACAAAACAGATGATTAAAGCCTGAGGGGTGGGAGGGAGGTAGAAGAGTAAAATTAATTGGTACACATCTTGGTGGATCTAAGTGTGATTTCTTCCTGTGAGAACAAGTTGGATTGTTGGGTTATCCATGCCAACGTGATGTTCATGATGATCTGTAAAGTGCTGTTGTGATCACTGCCTACAATCTTGAACTGATAGAGAAGCACAATATAAAAGAACTTTTGTTTGAGAGATGTAATAATTATACCAGTTATGCATAATTTTTTCTTATAATATTAATTTTATTCTTTTTTATATACATTAAGATTGTTGTTAAATTAGGATTGTTGCTACTTTTTTTTTTTTAGTTCTTAAAGAAAATGTTTATTATTTAGGAGTGTCATTGTTTTATTGCTAATCCAAATTAGTACCTGGATAGTAATGCTTTGTGTCTTTTGTTTACTAGTTTCTTGCCTAGACAATCTTGTAAGCATATTGCAATATTTCTCTTCTGTGTAATTTTAAAGTACTTTTGGTGAGAGCCAGAGGTACTTTGTCTTAGTATAGTTGTAAAGAATCTCTGTAAAAGCATGTTAAGGAATAGATAATCAGACATGAAAATCAGCTAAGGTTTCTGTTGCTCAGTTTATCAAGGATTAACCTTGTTCCCAAGCTCTTGTTAGTGGAGCAATGCATGTTTCTCCTCCCCCTCAACAGAAGTGTAAACATTATTTTGTAAGCACCTGCATTTTGGAAAACCGGAGCATTAGATATTTCCCACCTAACCACTGGGTCAAGGGGAACATTCTCAAATATTTTGCTCAAAGGTCTCGTATTCTTGGATGTAACTAATGTACTACACATTGTAGTCTATTCAAAGTCACAATAAAAAACAAAGACAAACAAACAAAGCACCACTCCTGGAAAGTTTAGAAATCCAGACCTTTGTGGTGTCTTCAAAAGTTATTAGAGGAAAGGAAAAGGGGAACATGTTTGTAAAGACTCCAAAGCAACTGAGATTGACTTTAAAGTCGTTACCCTTTTTTTAAAATTAAAACTTCCATGGGCTTTGTTTCAGGAAATGGGCGCTCTTTCCATTACAGTGACAGTGTTGAGGTTTTAGGGTTTTCACAGACTAGGGATAGAACCCAAAGATGGAGGTTAGGCTCGTGCAGCCCCAATTCTTCTGTCAGTAGGACCTATTATCTGAAGATTGTTCTTGTATAATCTTCAGCAGGATCAAGTAAATGTGCCCAGACTTTGATGTGCTGACAAGCAATAGACTGCTTGACTAATCAGTGTGTGTTAAGAGGTCACATTCTCTAGTGTCCAGAATACAGAAAGGTGCGTGGCCAGGTTTCCATGCCAGTTTTATGTTAATGTGGCTCTGGGCTGATCACTGACATTTCAGGGCCTCACCTCCCTCAGGCATCAAATGAGAATGTTATCTGTGCCTTACTTGTTTCTTTTCTCACATCCTGTAGGATGGGCAGAAATTTTGACATAAATATGATGGTCGAGTGTGGTCAGCTTAGTTGGTAATGACATAATGACAAAGAAGATGAGGCCAGGTTTCCACAGACTCTGTTTCACTACTAATCCCAGAGAGGAGCCAGCTTTTGATGATAAAGGGGACAAGGCAAGAGAGTGCAGGGTAGCTTCTAAACAATGCCAAGGTCAATCCAAAAATTGGTCAGACAACTCCATGAGGCAGTAAGCATGGAGCAGCATCTGAAGTGGAGGAAAAATGTACCAACTCCCATCATGTTCTAAAATTCAGTATGGGGGAACTGGGAGTATATATGACAGGCCTGTACTTACATAGTACCACTGTTAATGAGGGCTTTGATGCAGGTTGTATACAACACAGCTGATATAAATAATGACTAAACAATTAGGAACAGAGAAAAAGAAACCGAGGAAAAAAGAACAGCACCCATATGAAGGCCATACATTTCAGACTTTGGGTTTTTTTGTGTGTGTTTTGTTTTTTCCAGTGCAGACTTGGCTCAGGGTTTTTAGCGGGGGAAAAAAATAAAAAGGAAAAAAACTCCATCATTAACAGTAACTTCTGTATAGAGAGCATTTTATATATATTAGCCCTAATCCTTGCAACAACCCCCAAACCCTCTATCCTTACTCTCATTTTACAGTGGAAAACCTGTAGGATCAAAGAACAGCAGTGGCCTGCCTCTGGTGACAGAAACAGCATTGGGTCTGTGGGTTAAATCTGGGTCTCTCTGACGCTCACAGCCTGGGCCTTCCTTGGGTAACACAGATGTCAGCTGTCCCCACAGTCTCCTGCACATGCTTAACCACGTTCTGTTTTTGTCAAAGGCCAACTCCCAGTCACAGACCTCAGCTCTTCACTGAGGTTCCCTAATAGAGTTCATTTTCACAGCAAGGTTGTTACAGAGAGAAAGGGGGTTCTTTCACGTGGTGCCTTGGTGTAAAACCCAACACCTAGTGTTGAGGAAAACAGGTCTTTATATACAATATTCCAACCTGGGGAGGGCAGAGCCCTGTTCTCCCATGGGGCCTGGCACCTCCCTTGCTCCCCAAAAGGCTAGAAGTCAAAAACATGCCCAGAAGTTCCCCATCCCTTATCTGTCAGCTGTCTCCTTCAGGATCTGGAGTACAATGTCATCAGCCTCCATATAACAATCCAGGAAAACATGTGTCATGTTGCACTGGATCACACATGGTTCTTTCTTTGCCCTTTCAAAGCTGCATAGGTCTCTCTCTCTCTCTGCCTCCTTGCAAACCGCGTGGAACTCTCTCCTCTACCTCCTTGTGAACTGCATGAAACTCTCTGTTACAGAACCCCTGGGCTGCTCCAATTGAAATCAAACCCACGGGCTTTTTAGTTAGGGGCCCGATTGCCCGCCGCCAAAATTATAACTCAATAGCAGAGGTTAGTGAAAAGAAAAAGGATAGTTTATTTAACAGTTATATAGATTTAGTTATTTGCGGATTTCTGTTGTTAAGTCTTATGTTCTTTAAAACACCCATAAACACATATTCTTGCCTCCCCCCCACCAAACCAGGCTAGTTTTAGAAAAGTTAGAGAAACCGTTTCCCTACTTTCCAAACACAGTTCAGCTTTACCAGCAGCTGCCAATCACTCAATTCTGATTGGGGAGATCCTTTCTGTGCTGTGGTGCCCTCCAGCTCTCAATGCATTGTAAACTGCCTTGTTCCTGCAAACCGCATGGATCTCCTCTCCTCAAAACTGCATGGCGAGAGCCTCTTAAAGCCCTGGAGACCCCTTCTCCAAGCCACATGGAGAACTTAGCTTCTTTATTCCGCATGGAGAAGGCCCCTTCACGTGGAGGGAGGGAGGGAGGGAGGGAGAGGGAGAGGGAGAGGGAGAGGGAGAGGGAGAGGGAGAGGGAGAGGGAGAGGGAGAGAGAGAGGGAGAGGGAGAGGGAGAGAGAGAGAGAGAGAGGCAGAGAGAGAGAGAGAGAGAGAGAGAGAGAGAATGTCTACAGCTGCTTATATATCCCTGACTGCGTCCTCTGACGCAGTGGGCGTTGCAAACAGTTCTGACCATTCACAGAACCTTACGTAGACTCTGTGTGCTTTTTCCATACCATCCCCTGGTTCAAGACTCCTCCCATCTACCTGAGGCTTTGGATGCATTAAAGCCATTTTGCATAAGAAAGACACTAGCTACCAGCCTCAGGCATGTGGAGGCATTCTGAAAAGCTGCTTCCTTCTCCCCATCCCCCAGCCGCAAACTCTGGGGATTTTTCGACTCCCCGGTTTCTGTAACATCTCTACTCTGCAAACTGCGTGGTTCTCCTCTCTTCCCTCTCCTTGCAAACTGCGTGGAACTCTCTATCTCCTTGCAAAACAAACCACATAGAGTTCCCTCTATTCTCTGCAAACCACTTCTCCTCTCTACTTTTCCCTCTCTACAATCTGCGTGGTTCTCCTTTCTACTCTCTCTGCAAACTGCATGGTTCTCCTCTCTGCAAATTGTGTGGTTCTCCCTCTACTCCCTGAAAACTGCTTCTCCTCTCAAAAAAAAAAAAGGCTGCCGCCTTCTTTTTAAATCCCTGGCTGGCCTGTGATGCTGTGGGTGTGGTAACAGGTTCTGACCATTTACAGAACCTTGTGCAGGCCCTGTATGCTTTTTCCTCACCATTCCATTGTCAAAATCCCTCCCATCTCCTTGGGGCCTTGGAAGAACCAAAGCTATTTGCATAACTAAGGCACTAGCTACCAGCCATAGATATGCAAAGGCATCTTAAAAGCTGCTCCCCTCTCCCATCCCTTTGGGGATTTTTCAGGGGACTTCTCTGTAACAGGGTGAGTGAGCAATGTAGATTTCACTGAGGTGGGGGATGTTGTGGGAGGTGGGGGGAAGAGTTTAGTTTGTATGTCCCACATCAAAACACTTGAACATCCCTATTGAACATTCTGGTCTGAAAAGTGCCTTCTCAGTTTGCCAATACTGGAGGTTTCTCTCTTCAACCCTTCCCTTACGCTCCACTCAGCTTCTCTAGCTGTTTTCTTCTGTTCCTGGATCCCCTTTTCTCTCTCATTCTGTAAATTCCTCATACCTTTATTATGGAAGAGCAAAGCTTTTGCCCCAGCTCCTAAAATGGAACTTGCATATCTAGGCCCAGGGCCATGCTCAACACACCCCCAGTAACCCTGCTGGTAATAGTTCTTGTCATTCTTAATAGAAGTGAGGATTATGTAGCAATTGAAAAAAAAAAAAATCCCACTACATGTGTTCCATTAGGGAAAATATACCAGTTTCTCAGGCACTTAATTCTGAAAGAATATTCTTCAGTGAAACTTCATGGAAGATACAGAAAACAGCAATCTCTATCAATAGATATAACAGGGTATTTCATTATGTTTTTACCTCTAGCTACCCGTGCTCGTGAATCCAGGGTACCATAGTAAAACCTAGAACATGCAACTTTGTGTGGGCCTTTGAACAGAAAGTTAAATATGAAAGGAAAGGTGAAGTTGAGACTAAGAAAATAAATAAAGGCAATTTATCTAGTAACATAATGCTAGAAATGAATTTGAGTCTCCTTTTTCAATTGTGTCCCATAAATTTCATTGTGCACTGCAATAGGGAACTATATACTTAACTTACATGTTAAATGAGCAATGTCAAGTGTCGTCGTCGGCGGCGGCGGCGGCGGCGGCGGCAGCTGTCCGTCTCGAGAGACGATGGTGTAGCTTCTTAAGAGTCTATCTGCACCGCCGAGAATGGCTGTGCAGTCCGACTCGGGAGTGACACGGTATCTGTCTCCTCCCGTGTTGAATCGACATCTTGCGATGAAGCTACAGAGCCTGGGCAGGGTGATATGGAGGGTCTGCTGTTGCCCATGCAGCAGATCCCCCCTCTCTTCGCAGCTGAAGGGTCCAAGGGAAAGATGGAGTCAATACAGCTTGGCTTCAGGTGCGTGGCAGGAGTTGCCAGTGTTGACTACAACGTCAAACCGCCTTAGGGACTCTGGCTCCGGATTTTCTGTCGGGGTTTACTCCCTTAGCCTTTCCCCTGAAGAGGTATGCCACAAGGCAGCGGAGGTTTTTTGGAATCAGAGTTTTCCTTCTCTGAAATGCCCTGACTGGAAGATGGAACCAGCGACACTTAGCTCGCAGGCCAACGCTCAATCCACTGAGCCAAACCAGCCAGGGTAATGTCAAGTGTACTTAAATGATAATAGAATGCTAATGACTGGAAAGAGGCCACAGACACTGGTAAGTGAAAACCAAGTCTTTAGCTTTACCATCACAAAGGACTTGTGAATAGGTATTAGGACTTTTATCAGTACAGCTTCTATGCACTCTTAAGAAAATTTGAGGAGAGAAGTGCAGGAATCAACTATAATGGCTCAAGACATATAATTTGTTTGGAGTTTGAGGCATGCAGTGAAAATTGGGAAACATTCTATAAAACTTTTGAAACCCCATGTTTAGAAAGCTTTCAGTGACTCATTTGCCTGCACACCAGTATATTTTCTGCGTAGGTTTTATTTTGAGTTACTGAGGTCTTTGCTTCTGCTTTTTGGCCTAAACAGTTGATGTTATAAAGTTCTTAGAGCCTTGAACTTGTAGCTCTTAGGAGAGAATGTCCAATCTGCCAGCCATCTAAAGTTGCCTATACTGTCATAACTCTAATGAGTATGTCTTACAAGAGTGAATTGGAGGCTAAAAAATAAATGCCTTTTGTTGTTCACAGACTTTTTATAAGGCGCTCTGAAACCAGTATGAAAGATTATATATATTTTTCTCCCACTAAGAGAGTTACAGAATAGATTTAATAATGTACAATTCCTTTCACTGGAAGGGGAAGTGCTCTTAGCAAATATATGCTAGATCATTGGGGGTGAAAAGACATGAGCATAGTGACAAAAAAAAAAAATGTTGACAAAAAATACCCCATAGCTATATTCAATTCTTTCAACAGAAGGAAAGGCAGATTGCTTCATCCAGTGGAGCAGTTTAGCATCCTAACAGTTCAAAGGTAGGAGCCGGCAGCACACAGTGAAATGAAGATGTGAGCACAAGAAAAATTAAGACACTCCCACCACCCACTCAGATTCTGCTGTGCATAAAGTTAGAATTTGGCTAAGCATCATTCATGAATTTAGGATTTCTGTTGTCTGTTGGGGAAGCCAGATCTGGAAATAAGGCCTTTTAAGCACATAGCAGACGTATCTTTCTCGCCCTGGCCTGAATGACTTCTATAAAGCAGTTTGGAAAATTTTTTTCAGTTTTCGACTGCTAAGCATGGCCAAGGAGATAATCACTTGTATTTCTTCATAGAAAATTCCAAAATGTAAAGGTGGGGGACAGGAAAAAGTGATTTTAAATGTACATATTTAGCTAATTTCATTAGGTACTTTCCTGTATCAAAATTTAAATACAATAAAACCTGCAGGGGCGAAAGAAGGAAAGAAAAAAAGAAAGAAAGGAAGAAAGAAAGGAAGGAAGAAAGGAAGAAAGAAAGAAAGAAAGAAAGAAAGAAAGAAAGAAAGAAAGAAAGGAAGGAAGGAAGAAAGGAAGAAAGAAAGAAGGAAGGAAGGAAGGAAGGAAGGAAGGAAGGAAGGAAGGAAGGAAGGAAGGAAGGAAGAAAGAAAGAAAGAAAGAAAAAAGAAAGAAAGGAAAAGAAAATTCCAAAATGCACCAGTTACTTCTCTGGCCTCCAAAAAAAAATCAGTTGCCCACAGGGACAGCACAATCCATGATCAATATGGTGAAAATAAGAAAAGAAAATGAAAGGGGTAGGGGTTAGAAGTATGAAGGGAAGGCACAGGACAGAGGATGAGAGAGAGGAAAGGAAAATTCCAGGAGATCAAAGACATTAGAAGATTTTAGAGCTACAATTTTAGAGCTACACTTTGCTTTAGAGAAGTTCTAGCACTGGGTTTAACAGCTGGGAGGATATGTAGTAGGAGGAGAAGGATGGCCCTACCCCCAACCCCCAAGGGGGAGCAGGATCTCTGGGTTGTTGTAGTATATTATTTCAATAGGCCTATGAACGTATTTCACATTATAGTATACTTTTATATTTGGAAAAATCAAAAGATACTAGTTTGTTTTAATAATTTAAAACTTCAGAAACTAATGCTCTGCAGAATCATCTTGGTCTGATGTCTTATGGGAATGAGCAGAGGGTCAGTCATTCTCAGCCTGCAGGGACCTCTGGGTGAAGGGTGAGCAGCTGAGTCAGAGTGCATTTGGTATGGGGGGCAGGGAGAGCGTAAGATTTTCACATTTATTGAAAAGAAGGCCTAGGATAAAACAGGTTAAGAAACCCTGATCTAGACTAAGAAGAGCAGTCTTGGCAGCTTGTCTTTATTCAACAAATATTTATTGAACACTCTACTGGGTTTGACGCTCACGTGAGGATATCTAGAGCAAACTGAACAATTAAAGTGGAACTCAGGTGAGGTCTGAGCCCAAGACAGAAACTTGGGACCATCTTTCAATAGAAATGTCTAGTAAGTTAAGGAACAGAAAAGACACAGTGTAGGTAGCAATGAAGAGTTTGTGATTGACTTTGTGAAAGCATCTTGGAGAGAGGAATGGTGTGGAAGCCAGACTGCAGTGGGCAAAGGAGAGTGGGAGGTATGAGAGAAGAGATTGTGGACAATTCTCTCAGGCAGCTTCACTGGGAGAGGCAGCTTTGCTAGGGTCAGAGGTGGAAGAAAATTTGGGAATTGAGGGAGAGTTTTTTTAGATAAGAGCTAATTGAATTGCAAAGCATTTTAATACATGTAAAACACGTAAATAACTATTAATTCACTGGATGTTCATTGAAAATATATTATGAGGTAGAATATGAGTTGAATGCATAGTTCTTGCTCTCGGGGAGTTTGTAGACTGGACTACTCAATAATGCCAATCATTAGTAACAGTAATAGGCTGGAAATATTATGGTTCATAAAAGTAGTAAAACAAGTACTATGTGAATTAAAATATTGAAGATCAAAAGTTATTCAACTATGTGGAATCAGGAAAGGTATTATGGAGAAAGCAGATCTTGAAAGGATGAAATATTGCAACAGAAGCAGTTTTGGAACCAAAGCATAAAGAATGTGAAAAGTCAGGTTGGGTTTTGGGTAATTATACAATAGTCTTAAATGATCATGCAGGACATATTGGAGGGCTTTGAACTCCAATTTTATATGTTTGGTTCAATTCTTTGAACAATGAGAAGGTTTTTGATTAAGATAAAACTATGATCCAGAGGTCTACATTAGGAAAATGAACTTGGCAAGCACACCTAGGAATGTTTGGAGCAGACTGAAGGTGAGAAAGCTCATTAGGAAACCTCTGAAATAGACCAGATGAGAAGGAACCAGAGTCTCAGTCAGCAAAGTGACAGTAATTCACTCATTAAATCAATAAATATTAGTACATACCCAATGATAAAAGATCACACAGGAGGGATATGTGTGTGAAGGAAACCACAGCCACTCAGCTTAGCTTTTGTATCATGAAAGCAGCCATAGATAATACATAAACAAATGAATGTGTCTGTGTTCCAATAAAACTTTGTTAATGTTGGACAGTGAAAATATTATGTATGATGTTCTAGTGATTGATACAAGCCATTATACATTTGTCCAAACACATAGAATGAACAAACACCAAGAGTGAACTCTAATGTGAACTGTAGGCTTTGAGTAATAATAATGTGTCAATAATGTGTCAATTATAATAAATGTCTCACTCTGGTGAATGATGTTTATAATGGAAAAGGCTGTGTATGTGTGGTGGCCAGTAGTATATTGGAACTGTTTGTACTTTCCTCTCAATTTGGCTGTAAACCTGAAAGTGCTCTAGAAAAATAAACTCTTTTAACAAAAACCTTTTTTAATGGCCACTGAAATTTGAACATTTGAATATTTACATGTCATGAAATATTCTTGTTCTTTTGACATTTTTTTCAATCAGTGAAAAATGTAAAACCATTCTTAACTTGAGGGCAGTAGAAAAAGTCACCAGAGTTGGCCTATGAAAAGTAGTTTTCCCAGTCCTGTTAGGTAATACAGACCCCTGGGTTTTATACTAGATGGACTCAATCACAATAATTGGGAGTAGGGCCTAGGAATCTGCCTTTTTAAAGGTTGTGATTTTTATTTCACCCTGACACTACTGCTTAAGAGCATCACTAATAAGTAGAGAATGGTTGTACATGGTTGTCTGAAAAATGTTGAGTCTCCAGATCTGAAATCACTGCATTTGCATTGCTCAGCAGCACAGGACTGGGAGCCAGACAGGGCCTGAAGTGGTCTGGTTCTGGGCATGGAAGGAATGGCCAAAGATGCATGGCTCAGGACTCCTGGCTTGTGGTCAGTGCTTCACTGAATGACCATGGGCTGGGGCCGACTTGGCATAAAGGCAAAGAAAGAGAGAAGGAGGCTGATGGGCTCAAAAATCAGGAGAATTGGAAGGATTCAGGCTCATGAGAATGGGAAACAGATATGTAAGGTCAAGGGTCAGAGGCAAAAGACCAAATGTTTGTGGTTAGAGCAGACTTTCAGAACAGATGTGAACCTTATTAGAGTGTGAAGCAGGGCTGCATCAGGAACTGACCGCTGTGGGGAAGGTGGGTGTCTATGCAGATGAGAGGTCAAACACTTGTGAGGCCAGGGGCCTAAGGAGAGTTAAGTCAACACAACTGGACAACACAACTAGATTGAGTGTCCAAGATGAAAATGCAGATAGCCAGAGGGGTTAGAGAAGAGACTTGTCAGCATGGGTTAGCATCCTCCAAGGAAGCCTAGAGAAGGGTGCATAATATTTATACAGGTAGAGAACAATGGGAGGAGGAAGAGATGTTCACCAGTCATCAACTCTGTGCCCATTAGTGGGCCGTTATGTACGGAAACTCATTTGACCTTGCAACAAACAGCTGAGGGGAGCATTATTGCCATTCCAGCAGTGAAGAACTTGAAGTTTATGGAGGTTAAAAGTCCAAAGTCATACAAAGAATAAAATGAGAAATTGATCTCTATGACTGGGAAGCCCATTATCTTTTTCTTTTTCTGTTTTATCTTGTTTATCAGCCTCAGTAGGTTTGTCAGTAATAACTTCTTAAAACAGTATATTGAGAAATATCCTGAGGTAGCTACAAAGGTCAGAAAGAGTTCTGATTAATTAGTAATTTTGCCATGGACACAGGAGGGGAGAGCTGTAGCTTTCATTCTTTGTACTTTCCATCCCTTGTGCATGGTAACTACTTACATACAGAAAATAATATAAAAGAGAAGAGAGGTCAAGGATGACTGGGATAAGATTTTATGTGTATCTCACTGAAGCTGATCCTACCTGAGAGGAGCTTCCAGAAACAGTCCCATAATCAAGTATGTTTGCAAGCATCTGTACTCAATCCTCATTTTGGAGACCCTCAAAACACATTAGCATGTAAAAGGCTCTAAGAAGTCCTGCAGAGAAGAAACTTTTTAAATTGAATGTAACCCATCTTTTCTCTTACAAAGCAGTATGGATTTACAACACATACCATGGAAATGCTGAAGAAAATTGTGATGCCATGGTCAGAAAATAAGGAAGCTCTTTGAAGAGAACAAAATGAGTTCTGTTTGGGGCTATACTGAATCTGAGAGCAATGTCTCGGAGTGCAGACGTTCTAGAGCTTGGTGCGGAGGTTTGGGCTGGAGGGATAGGAAGTTTAGAGGGGATTGTTGAAGCTGAGACTGCCTAACAGAAGCTGTTTTCTGGGGCAGCGGGGCATGGGTGCTTGTCAGCTCTCCATGTTAGAGAGTGGGAGATGGTAGAGGAGACAGCTAAAGGAGACAAGGGACCAATGTTCAGAAAAGTATGAGGAGAACCTGCACAGGGCAGTGCCGCAAAAAGTAAGGGAGGAAGTGTTCTCAGGAATCTGGTGTCAAATGCTTCCAGGTATGAGCAAAGTCCCCTCACTGCATTTGGCAAGAAGGAGGTTACTGGTTAAACAGCAGTCAGTTCCTGTTGGTGCTAAGCATTCATTCCACAAAAGGGCACTGAGGAAAACAACGTGGCTCCTGCCCTTCCGCAGCACAGATTGTCTCCTGAGGAGAAAGCTGTCACTTAAGCGACAACGGCACTACCAGAGGTTTCCAATGCTATTCCTACTTGTCAAAAGTCGTAAATACCTTGCTAACAGAAGTGTTATTGGTGAAGTTGTGGAGTTGGGGATGGGTGTCTGGGGTGGTTCCTGAGTTTAAAGCCCTGGCTTCCTTGTGGGTGCCTCGTGCTCACTGCTGGACCTTCCCCAGGCACCCCTTACTCTTAGACAAGGCTCCACATCATTCATCCGCTTGAAGCCGCCAGCGAGGGGAAGCTGCTACACGATATAAAGTGAACAAAGCCAAAAATAAAATGTCTAAACTTCTGAAAATGTGGGGTTTTTCCTAAACACAAACTTGTTTGGAGCTTAAAGAGTGTTAAATGACACTTTAGCATGCTAACAGTATACGAGAAAGTAGTTAAAATATTATATATATTATGTACATAACATGTATGTGTGTATTTGTATACTAATACATGAATATATATTTAATGATTTTTTTCAAGCATGCATGAAATTATACTCACCAGATGATGGAAAGCCTGTCATCAAAATAGCTAATTCAGTATGTTCAATATTTAATCATTTTTAATACTTTCAAGGCATAACATACAGAAATAAAATAATTAATGAGACATTATAGTTAATTATTAGAAAATGGAGGTGAGAATGGATAAAGAAATAAAATAAACAGCTTAATTTAATATAAAGATCTCATTTTACATTATAAATAATATTAATATTAAGCTTTGAAAATTGAAATGGGCTCTGAAAAATAAGCCATATTTGTTTTTATACATGACTCTACTATATTATGTTGGCTTCAGGGAAGGGCACAGTTTCATGGAGTGACCCAGAACAAGAAGACTTGCAGCTAGGTGAGATTCTCATGCCTCAGAAAAGTGAATAAAAGTAATAATTGTCATTTATGAGACCTACTATGTGCCAGGCAATTTGTAAATGATAATTTATATACAAATCTTATTTATAACAAGCCAGGAGGTAAATATCATCCCAAAGTTATAGGTGATGAAACTGAAGCTCAGAGAAGACAGGAAACTTGCCCAGCATCACAGAACTGGGATTTGAATTCAGTCTCTGGTAAGCCATGTTCTTTCCACCTTCCACCTGTGAAGTTCTAGTACTGTGATGAAATGTTTTCTAAGTTGGTATCCACATCTTCACAAAATGACAAAGGAAGTAGTAGATTGTCAAAAGCTATGACAAAACTAGATTGGGCTATCTGGGTATTAGTGAAGAGCTCCAAACATTCCTTCATCACTTTATACTCAGGTGTTGAATTGTAGAAAATTTAGAAAATCCTTGAAGGTAGTCTTAAAATTGAATGGAAATGAAGCCAGAAACATGAGTATATGCTGAAGGCTGTGGGGAAGGAAGTTGCCTGTCAACTTTGTTCATGCTGGAGGTAGATGGTGAGTTTGTTATAAACACCAGATGAAATTACACACCATCATCGGAGCAGTGTACAGGAATATCAGCCAACCATGTCCTATGCTTCAAGCTATCTTAACCTATAGAAAGGAAAAGTCTTACAAGATCATGGTTAAGTTCCCTCTTGTTTTGAAACGATTTTAACCAGGATAAGTTGAACTCAACAACTTTGTGCTTCAGGGAAATTTAATCTTCACTCCTCTCTGCCCGGAGTGTGCCCTCCCATTGCCTTGATCCCCTACCTCTGCTCACCGCATAGAGTTTCATTTTTCTTGCCTGAACTCTCTTGTTCTATTGTCTTAATATTTGCTTTACCCACTCCTACCTTTGGATTGTCATTATTGCATCCTCCTGTTTGCATTTTGTTTTGCCCTTCATGATGGTGGTGGTGGTGTGTGTGTGGGGGGGGGGTACATCTTTTGGGTAAACACCTTCAGTAAAACAGTAAAAGTTTGCACTTGGCTGTTGCAACTTTTGTTGTCATCATGTACAACAGCACACCCCTATCCTGTATGTGTGCTTTTTAACTTTAACCCATGGCCTTTTACAGCTTCTTTCAAACCTTTCTTGAAACTATAGTTTTTATCTTTATTTTTGCTTCAAGGGCTCATTTAAGACATTGGTATCCAAGTTCTCCCATTTGGTTTTGGCTCATTCTTCTGTTTTTCTTTATTCCCTCATGCTGTCTTTCTTTTTCTATCTTATTCCCTTTCCATCTTCCCTCTTGTTTGTGCCTTCATACCCATGTTTTTCTCCCCTCTATAACTCCGGGCAGAATAAACTACTCCCTGTTGTATTCTTTTTCCATAACTTTCCTCTGAAACTCTCCTTTATATTTTACCCTTAACTCTCTTTTATTAAATCCTTCCATCCAAGATCCATTAACTTTTCTTCATTCTTCAACTACAAACCTTCCCTTCAATCTATTTCAAACTCATCAGATGTTTGAATCACTTCCTCACCTCTAACTTTCTTCTTGGCCTTCTCCCAATTGCTTTGTCACTCTCGCTGCACTGACATTGTACTTACCAAAGAAGTTCTAATGATTTCTTCCTGGACAGATTGAATGTTCTTTCATCTGTGATCCTCATCTTTCCTGGCAATAACTCTAAATGATGTTAGATCATTTTTGAAATACTTTTGGAAGTGATGCAGGTTTCTTGTTTGCTTGTTTGTTTGTTTTACCTAATAAAATATCTCCTAGAGTGTGCATCATTTTGTTTATGAAAGTCAGAGACAGCTTGCTGTTTGCATTTCTGGTAGCTGTCTTAAAAAGTGTCTTGACATTTCAGTGGATTTTGAATGGTCAGTAAAAGGCTTTCTGAACTTGGGTAGGGGGGGCCTCTTCCCTGAAAGACAGACTTCTAAGTCAGTATTATACCCACCACACACTGAATTTCCCTAAATCTAATTTGCAAGTTATTACCACACTCAGGAAATCTAAATAAATGACTTAAAAAAAAATTCCCTTGGTCTTTTTTTTTTTTTTTTTTTGGTGAACACACTTCAGACCTCCTCAAGCTCAAAGTCAGTTGAAAATTAGAATTTTAAATACTTCAAAGTTTAACTTGAAAGAATAAAAACTCCCACAATTTGAATTCATAATGAAAATTACCTTATACTTTCTTTGGCTCTATAAATATATTTTTATAACTATTTCTTTTCTTGACAAATTTTAATCATCGTTATGTACAACAAGAGTTAAAAGTTCCAGTGACAAAGAAAAAATGATTTAGAGATTATAAAGGCCCTGGATCTGTAACAAAAGCCTTAGCATTCCAGTTCCGAATGCTGCTATTTTTCTCTGATGAGTGCAAGGGGGTGTAGCCTTAGACTTCTCTGATTCCTTCATGCTGCTTTATGTCACTCCTATTAACATTATTTAAATATAGCTTTCTTAATTCCTGAGAATGTTTCTGAAAATAGTGTTTTGACTAGTAATATGGAGAAGACAAAGAATCCAAAGACAAAGGCAAGATGTGCACTGACTGATTTATGTCACTTTAATAACATAATTACTTGATGAGCACTTACATGATTTAGTTACTGATCTTCAACCTTTCAGAGCTGGGGAATGAATTGCTGATGTATTTCACTCAGATACTGTCAAAAATTTTGAGCAATGGTATATTCTGTGGTATTTTAGGAGGCATATTCCTGAGTTATATCATTAAGTAGTTCATCATATAAAATAGGGCAGTTTAGTGAAAATATTTCATAGCAGAACCAGACTGTTTTTTAAATTGGTGCTCTCCCTAATTTTTCAAGTCTGGATACATTTTAAAGTAGGGAAAAGAATAATGTACAATCTTTTTTTCTGATTTATGAATAATGGAAAAATTCAGAAGTGTTATCTATTTGGCATTCCACCAGGATTATGTATGTGATAGCATTCTTCAGGACATCAAGTCTAGGCACCATTTCTGCCTTGAACTTAGACTTACACCAAAAAACTATGTCTTCCATACACATGAAGAGGAAATACTAATGATGCTCTCTAGGAGTAAACATACTAGTTAGTCTTCCAGCAGTGAAATGGTGTTCTTAGGGCAATCCATCCAATATGACCCTGTCCAACTTTTACTACATAGGTGAAATCAGATTAAAATGGTACTGATGGACAGTCTCTAGGAGGTAAATGTGAATGTTCATTTATTCACCTACTTGTTTGTATTGAGAACTTATTGGTGCAGCTACTCTCCCTGGTGTTGGGAATGAAACAGTGAGAAAAAAAAATTGTCTTTAATTCATTGGGAAAGGGATTAAAATTACAGGTAATTTCTGGTTTTATGGACATTTACAATATGGTAGGATAAGTGCTACAATAGTTTTAAACCCAAGGTGAAACAGGAACACACGGGAAGCCAAGTCTGGAGGTGCATGGGGTGGTTGAGGGGAGAGTATGGGTGAGGCTGATGCTAGAAAAATGAACAGTGAAGCACAGGTGAAGAGGTGGCAGGGCAGACAGAATATTCCAGGGAGTGGGAACAGCACGTGCAAAGTCCCATACATGAGAAAGTATGAGTCACTCAGGGAGAAATGAAGTTGGAGAGAAAGAAAAGCCCATATCATGACAAGTTTGTATGTCTTGCTAAGGCGTGAGTGTGGTATTTATTCTAAGAACAATAGGGAGCTATGGAAATATTTTGAACAGAGGAATGAGATAGACATATTTGTGTTTCACAAAAATCACCTTAGTTATGTAATAATTGTCAAGTGAAGTAGGAGCAGGGATGAAAATGGAAAGCAGAGTCTGCTCAGGAGGCTTTATAGTCGTCAAGGAAAGAGATGTTGATACCTGAGATGAGGAAAGTAGATAGATTTGGGGGACATATAGGAGATAGAATTGATAGAATATGGTGTTTGGATATTGGGAATGACAGAGAGGGAAGACAGCAGAAGCACTCAAGTGTCTCTTCTAGGCAATTTGAAAAAAGATGGTACTGTTTAGTGAGAGAGAACAGGAAGAAGTAATATGTTTGGGGGTAGAGAGTAGAGTTCAACTTTGGATATGTTGGCTTTGAAAGAGTATATAAAAGAGGATGGGGAATCCTACTTCTGTTTTAGGAGTTGTTAGAGGAAGTTTCTCATGGGCTAATTATGGAAACAGCATCAAGAAATCTTCTCAGCATTAATTTTATATTTTAGAACTATTTCCACCCAAAAAGCTGATTACTCTCAAAAATAGAGTTGAATGAGAGGGAGGGATAGTTATTTTTTACGAACCATGGGTATGGACTTGGGGGGGGATGCTGGGGGAGGGAGATACTGGGTGGAAGGGAGTAAAGGGGAAAAAATTGGAACTACTGTAACAACATAATCAATAAAATATACTTTAAAAAAAAAATAGAGTTGAAGCTTGGGCAGAGACTTGGTCTTAGCACTTCTCTCAGCATTGGAAATGAGGGAGTGCGTGGGTGAGCACATTAAGTTGACAATGGAGTTCCATTGCTGTGAATTGCCAATGGGTCCCCTGATTCATCTCCTTGAAGGAACAGGCCAATTGGGTTCTATGCATTGCAGCCAGGCTAAGGGAATGCCTAATTTTTGGAGCAGTAGTCAGAAATGTAATGGAGGTAAAAACTGAAGTATAAATGCAATAAAAGTAAAAACTGAAGTTAGGGATGTGTGTTGTGGAGATGAGGAGAGAGGTAACCTAGAGAAGAGAGTCTGATGTGTCACAACATGAAAGGAGCAAAGCAATATGAGCTGGATTATCAAGTGAGAGTCATGGAGATTCAGAGTTATGGGTTGTGTTTGTAAGCAAATGAGCTGCTGTGGGCCTGTGCCAAAGGCCCAGGCTGATGCTGGAGGCCGCCTTTGGATATTCTCAGGGACGTGGTGCTGGCTGCATTCGTGAGGTCTGCATTAGGGCAGATAACCATGTTGCTGTACTTGGGTCCTCTTTTCCTGCAAGCTTGAAATCTTTTCAGTTTTGGAGGGCATTTCAGTGTTAGAACTTTGGGTCTGAATGCTGCTCCTGTGGGTGAATTACTTGCTTGGGATTTTGAGATAGGGGAGGATGGATGGAATTTAGGACCTATAGGGTGTGTAGAAAAAGCTGGTGGCTGAACTCCAAAGGAGGAATGGAGGTGTGGATCTTCTCGGAAATGTTAGGGTTGTGGGAATCCTTTCAAGAGAGGTTAAAAATAAAGGGTTGATCTGGACAATAAGTGATAGTTAGCAGCAGCTTCTTGATGTAGCCCTATGTGCGGTTCTAAGGAGGTAGTCTCTTGGGTCACTGCCCCTAGCCGGGGAGCTCATTAGCATCCCACCTAGTTAAGTAGGAAACTGAGATTCTGGGATGGAACTTTATAATAGTTATTTTATGTGTCAACTTCACTGGGACTAAGGGTGAACTGATTAAACATTATTTCTGGATGTGTCTATGAGCATGTTTCTGGATGAGATAAGCATTTGAATCCATGGATTAGGTATAGTAGATTGCCCTCCCCATTGTGTATGGGTAAAGTTCAATCCATTGAAGGCCTGAATAAAACAAAAAGACTGCTTAAATTCAGGCATTGATCTTCTACTGCCCTTGACTGAGACTTAAGTGATTGATGCTCGATCCTCAGAACTACACCCCTGGATTTCGTGGGTCTCCAGCTAGCAGATCATGGAACGTCTCAGCCTCCATAAGCATCTGAACTAATTCCTTATAAAAAATCACACACACACACACACACACACACACACACACACACACACACAGAGGTTCTGTTTATCTGGAAAACCCTGATACAGGCCTAGAAGGAAAATCTCACCTTTGCCTCTCATTATGTTATGACTTGGACATGGAAGGTGCTTGATAGCAGCAAAGGGACACAGGATACATCTGCTGAAGTCAGAGGGCTCCGTTGCCGTGTATACAAAGGGCAAGTCTCTATAGTGATGAATGTGGAGCCTTGTGAACTGGATCCATGTTGAGTGATCAGACCATTAGAACACAAGAAAATCTGGCTTTCTGCCCATACCTCAGTTGTATAGACACCAGTGAAGGGCAGGTTTGGATGAGCATGCACATGAATTTTTTGTTTCTTCTTGATACACTGGCCCAGGGTACACAGAGTTAAAAATAGGTATGGAGAAGGCCCAGGTATGGTTCCAACATTACACACAGGTTGTTGCATTCATGGAGGTCAGTGGAGCTCACCACTCTGGTTAATCATTGCACAGATTCTCCATTGTTGGAATAGAGCCCATGGCTCTAAGTCATTTAACTCTGTTGGCTGTCAAATCCAATGATGTACTGTCTCTGTTGAAGTCTGTAAATCATGGCTTTGTATGCATTTTGGTTTATGGGCTTGTTGAACACCTGTCGCAGGGCAGTAAGAAAACCAAGGGATTTCGTGTGCAGGGGACAGAGGACTCACACATTCTATCACGGAACATTCCTAGATAAATGTGATGTAAGGAATGCCTCTTTCTTGAATTTCCATGTACCTTTAGTTCTACATTTCTCTAAAAGGTGGCACTGGCAGCAGAAAGCGACATACACTGATAGGGTCCCCTCCGCGGAACTTAGGATGCATAACTGTGGGAAACATACATGAGGATCTGGTCAGCAGCATTTGTGAGCTGACATCATTTAGTATAACCATTCTTTTCCCTTGAGGGTCACTTCCCTGAACCAGTGCCTAGCTACTGGATCACATCAGCAGACTGGTTTGGGGCACTCCCTCTAAAGGGTCCTTAAGGGACATTCATTCTGCATAAGATGCTCTTGATTCAATTTAGGCAGAAATTCTAAAAGACACTTAATGGGCTTTTCTATCCTCTCTAGGAACTTGTTATTTTGGCTTTAGTGGGAATCGACTTGGGAGGCAATTCTGAATTTGCTGTTAACAGATGATTGTGGTCTCTTGTCCTAGCAATTTAGTAGCTTTGACAAAGGCTGGAGTGATTAATGGTGGCATGAATGGCCTAGATATAGTTGGATTGTTTCAACGCACATTTAACAGGCCAAATAGGTTTTTGGCTCATATTTAAAAAAACAAAACAAAACCTCATATGCAAGGCTGATATTCTTATTGTGAAAACATTCCAAGAGAATAAAATCCCACCCAACCATTATTCACTCATTTCAGTGGCTAACAGCTTTTAAATATCCTCAGATGTTTTTTGTTACATAGACAGGGAGCCATGCTTAGAACACAGAATTAATTAGGATTCTAAGGAATGATAAAAATTAGAGTTTATTAGTTTCAAATTTTTCAAGGGGATGGAAATGGAGATCTGGGCAGGGGGGAGCTTGCAGGTCTTTATCCTCATCCCCATCACCTAGATATAGTAGCTCTACTTTCATCTGGACTCTCGGGTAAGATTCTTTTGTACGGTGCACTTCTTGGCTAAAAAACCAAGAGTCTAAAAACCATTGGTATAACTTATTTTCTTATTTGTAAGTGTGGAAACTGGCCCTCGGAGCAATTGAGTGACCTGCTCAAGAACCCATAGGCAGAATTTTGGCCTCTTTATATCAGTCTGGTTCCCATGGTTGTCTCCTAAATTCTCAGTATGGCTCCAGGGACAGCCAATGTCATGAGTGATCTAGTCTCAAAGGGTACATTAGAGATACACTAGTTCCATGTAAATTTATTAGGGATCATGAAGAGAAAAATGTATTAATGTTGAATGAACTTGGGAAATAGAAAACTAGCTGAAGTTCTTCAGTTTTATCTAATTTACACAATTGCAACTATACTAATGTTAATATCAAACCTTTATCAAGCAGAAATGATATGTGCAGTTCCTGAAATTTATTTGACTATGAAATCTGCTTTTTATGGAGTAAATTAGGGGGCTAATTTTCCATGAAACACTTTGGGAAGCACTCTATTTAAATATGGAATTACCAATGAAGACTTTGAATCACTAGCAATCAAAAATATGTTAGATGTAGATAGACTATCTTAAGCAAACTGTGCTCAGATTGAATTGCACATGTGATATCACTGACTGATAAATTGGAAGCTGAGAGAAGTTACCTAAAGTAACAACATAACTACAATTGTTAAAAATATCCGTCATGGTAGCTGTATTGGACAGTGTAAATCTCCCTGTGATACTGATTGTGTAGATGTTATAGGTGATATTTTGGGTTGGGGGAGGCACCACAAATCCCTTCTTTCTTTTCTTGCCTTTTTTTTTTTTTTTTTGAGGAAAACTTTTTTCTGTTTGGTTTTTTTAAATTTCTTTTTTCATTGTCATTTAGCCCTTTTATACTACCCCTCCCAATCACCACACCGTTGTCCATGGCCATGAGTCTTTTGACCTTTTTCATTTGATCTCTCTACTCCTTAAAAGATTTTATTTCTTTATTTTTAGAGAGAGAGGAAGGGAGGGAGAAGAGAGGGAGAAAAACATTGATGTGGGAGAGAAACATCTATCAGTTGTTTCTTGCACACCCCCAACCAGGAACCTGGCCTGCAACTCAGGGATGTGCCCTGACTGGGAATTGAACCATGACCTTTCAGTTTGTGGGGCAACACTCAACTCATTGAGCTGCACAAGTCAGGGCACAAATCCCCTTTCTAATTCCAAATGGCTTCAGCACATCTTAAGCTTTCATTATTATAATCATCGTTCTGGGTTTTTATCATTCTAAGGTAAAAAAACCTTTATAATTACCCATACCAAAGCACTAATTAACATTCTCAATATTCTCTCATTTTACTAGCTTGATTCATTAGTAGTCAGAAGAGACAGTACTGTGCGTCAGTTGATAGCACAGGCTCTGACAGCAGATTTTCCAGATTTGTGTCCCTGTTCTGCCATTTGCAGTCTCTGTGATCTTGGGTAACTTACCTAGTTCCTCTGTGCCTCAGCATTTTCTTCTGTAAAATGGGGATACTATTTTTGGAATGTAGTACTGAATTTTATCACACAGATTTTTTTATTCTTTGAAAAGAAGTCATATCAAAAGAAAGAGACACCATCAAAAGTGGAAATTATCATATTTTTCAATTTTTCCTGTGTTCCTCAGCCCCCAATGCAGGACCTGCTTTGAAACCTTTTTTAGAATTTATCTTGCATGTACTGGGTAAAATAAAATTTCTTTTGCAGTTCTTATTTATTTCTCAGAATGCTTTATTAGTGTTCCTGTTGTTCACTTACACAGCATTCTCTTCATCTTTGAGATCATTTTTCTTTTTGAGCAGTTGAAGGGTGTGACATGAGAACCAAATTGTCCCATACCACAATAGGGGATGACCATTTGGGAAAGAGCTACAATATGTAGCATTGGTCAGTTGGGATAATTCACTGTGCAGGGCCAGGATTAAGTGCCAAGACAGATAGTTCTTTCTCTTGACCTCCTGTGAGGTCTTTAAGCTCCAGCTTCAGGAAAAGAGGGGCAAAAGTAAGAAATAGAAAAACATGTTGAAGATATACTATGAGATTGAACCAGACTTTTCCACAGCTGAGACTATTTGTTGATGCCTCAAGATGACTAGAGAAGTTATGGTTGCTGCCTGAGATATTTTTAACAGAGAGGGGAGATTTGACAAGACAGGGATAAAAGGACACATGGGGAGGACAATTAAGCTGATCTCTGCTCTCATCTATTTACTGGTCTGTATCCTGCATCAGTTTATTAATCATCAATAACAAATAAAGTGTCCAAACTATTTTCCTTATAATTCAGACTGGATTTGTACATTCCACCATGGAATTTATTGCTGTTGAGTAAAATAGTGGTCTAATTTTCCATTTCTTTTCTTTAATTGTCTGTATTGTTATGGGACCTCAAATGTAGAGGCATCTGGTTCTCCTGCACCAGATTTGCATGCTACTCTGACTCTCAGCGGCAGAGATGAAGCATGGCCAACCACATATGAGTGAGTGGCAGTTCCAAGACTTCCTGATACTATTTGCAGGTCAGTTAACAGTAAGCACATGGCTGAATAATTCAATAATACTGTCAGTTAATTAAGAGTCCCAGAAGAAAATTATTTTATTTCCCAACTGCTGAATAGTTTTAATTGTTACAGTATTTTATTGCATTTTGTTCCACAAATGCTTTACAATAATATTATTTAAATTAACTACTTATTGCAAGAAACATTTCTGTGTATTTATTATTGTTCTTCACATTTTTCAGATGAGGAAATCTGTAAGGACTTGGTTTATGACTTTTGTGAACTTAAGGAATCAATTCTACACTTTATTAGCTACTCTATAACTTAAGATATTTGTGGAATTTGAAAAACTATTTTACCTCAACACTAATATATTTGTTAGTAATTAACTCCTATTAATTTTAGAAAAGTGTTCATTTTAAGCACTTGGAGATATTTGGTTTTAGACCCTTAATATTTAGGCATATTCAATTGCCTGGCAGAGAGTATAATTAGGGGAGTGGTCATATATTTACTTGTTCATCATTTCTTTTGGGGTTTGTTATTTGTTAAACAGAGGTTAGAATACACAGTGCATGTATATTAACTTTTTAAAATCGAAAATCCACAATTATATGCATCTTATCCTTCACCGTTGACTCTAATTTAAGCAAATATGCAGAAAAAATAAAGTTCTGAATCTGATATTAAACATTCAAAATAAGAAAATAGTAGAGATTTCATATAAACGCCCTAAAGCTTTTGTTGAAATAACTTACTCAGTTCAATATTGCTGTCTTTCACTTCCTTTTATATTTATTCAATAGAAAATCAGAGTAAAAGAAACAAATCAGTCCGTTACCAGTGTTTATGGAATGACTTGGGGCCAGAACATGGTCCCCAGTGCTCTGGGGAATTGTGAAGAAGCCAAGTCCTAGGTCTTTAGAAAAAAATCTGCTATGTAGTGGGGAGTGGGGATAGATAAACACATAGCAATCCTGAGACCTTACTTCTATCTCTGTAGAAGGCCTGAGATGAGATTATTTCATAAAGCAAGGACAGAGAAGGCTCAGGAAGAAAGGAGTAGCAGATTTAAACCATGGAAGAAGTAAACTGAGTCCAGAATGTGTGTTAGTCTGAAATAAGCTCTTTTCTAATTCAAGAAGTGAAACTAGCATCAGTCTAGGCTTTTTAAATAAGTGGGTATTTATGAAGAGACACTCATGGAGTGTGTATGAGCGTTGTTACTAACTCCTGTATTTCCAAGATAAAGAAAGGTTCTCTGACTAAAGAAGTTGAATAGGTTACAGTTTCTCACCACTCCAAATAGGGTTCTGTGCCCACCAGAAAGGCAAAGAGGGCGAGTGAAATTGTTCCAACAGATGTAAGAAACTTGGAAAAATTGGTCTTTTCTTGTGCAGTCAGAGGAGAGACAGCACTTCCGTCAGCTGATGAGTGGAGAGGTAAGTAGTGGTACAGACCAGCTGTTGGTTCGTTTGAAGACTGGTTTATAGAAGAGGCCCTTGGGTATCTTCTCTTATAAGGTAACCAGATAGTCAGTGGCTGGACTGTGAAGATGAAAACAACCTCTCTTATAGCAAGATGCCAGTAGCAAACATATTTCTAATATTGCATTTGGGCTCCAGTGCAGACTCATGTAATATAAGTATAGACCTTCACCTGCAAGGTCTCTACCTTCAGCTACTTTAGGGGACAGTCTGTTGACCAAAGAAAGAACGTTTCATTATGAAGCATCAGTTTCTTTGGGGCAGATCTTCAAGCCTTACAGACAGTATGGTGTGGTGAGTAGATTTTTGCTGGAAGCATAGAGCACTACCCAGTAATATGTTGAGAATTAAGAAGAGTTAGAGAAAAAGAGGGACTAATTGTCAAAAAAACAATGCTGTCCTTAGTTTTGAATTTTGAATAAATATTAGGAGAAATTTGGAGTTTTTGTTCTGGAAGGAGTTCAGACAGTGGCACTTGACATAGGTACTTTTTGTTGCTGTTTAAAGAGGATGGCAAGAGGCATGTAATGTGGAGGCTGCTTATTGGGATATTAAGGGGTTTTTTGATAGAAGAGAGAAATCTAATACAATAATACTCCACTCATTTTACAGATGAGAAAACTAAAGCTCAGAAAGGTCAATTGTATTTTCTGAGGTGATATAAATAATTAGGAAGAGTCTAGAGCTTGAACCAAAGTGCTTCTGACTCTAAAACCCATGAATTTATTATTAAGATAATAAGGAAGATATGATAACTATAATAGATGAAACAATTGTAGAACCTAATGATGGATTCAAAGACAGGGACATGAAAATTTGCTTGATAAAACTAGAAGAGAGTGATGTCATACACAGCTTTGGGGAAGTATTTCTCTGTGGGTCCCCACTGTTATTGTTAGATGTTGACTCAGTTTATAGCAGGATACTTTAATGCATCAAGAGTATTTGTCTAAGTTGAATAATGTATAGACTCCTTATTTTAATTATATAATAATAATAATTATTAAACTTTTTATTATGAGAAATCTCAAACACAAAAAGTATGTTATAAACTCACATACTCATTACCCAGCTTCCACAATTTTCAACATTTTGCAAATTTTATTTCACCTGTATCTTCAATGTTATTGTTGTTCGTATCAGACATTCTATTGTTTCACCCATCAATATTTCAGTATGTATCTCCAACAATAAACTCCCCCCTCCCACTCCCATCTTACATGCCATGAAATTATTGAAGAGACAGGCCATTTGCCCTGTAGAATTTCCAATGTTCTGCATTTGGCTGATTGTATCATGATGATATTATTTATAGTCTGGATATTGTTTCTAAGTCTACCGTATTAACTATAAACTGGTGGTTAAATTTAGAAGCTTAATTAAATTCAGCTTAACCAAAGCAAAAAAATTCAGCTTCACAAATTAAAAAATTTTGTTTTTTGAAGAAAAAAGTATTTTACTTCCTATTATCTCACATCATGAATCAGGTTATATTTGGTTGTTCTGCCTTTAGTTTTTGCAGTGGTTGTGGTATGTTGGCCTGATCCTTCCATTAAAAATGTTTCCATCAACATTTTGCTAATGGTTTGCTAGGTGTTAATATTCATTGCCTACGCCAGTTATTCCATTAAGAGTTAGAAAATGGCTGCTGTTGCTGCTGCCACCACACCATGTAAAAAATAAAAAGAGTTAGAAAATTGTGATTTAGTAATATTATCATTTCTTTTACATTAGCTTGAATTCTTCTATAAATAATGCTTTCTCTGGCTCTTTGTTACCCTAAAAAGCAGTATATACTGGTAGGACAAGATACATGTTTGATTCCTTCATCTAATTTATCAATTTTCATAGTAATGGATTGGTACTCTAGCAACCTCCAATGGTGACCAATGAAACATTTTTTGTATCATTCTGAACTCATGTGTGTGTGTAAAATTTGATGTATTTAACCCAGACATAATCACTATTCTTTTTAATGTTCAAACAACCCATTTAAGTCCAGTGAGAGCCCTTGAAGTTTGTTCCTATGTTCTTCCAATATGAGCACATTAGTCTTTGATAAATTTCTAGTTTTTTGTTACAACAGATCCTGGAAACTCACATCATGCATTTCTGGCTTCACTTGAAATCAATGATTTTTTTTTAAGTATCCCTGGTTCCTTTGATTGGGAAATACTATTTAGAGATAACCATCTGATAATTAGAGACAAAACTTATATGTTGATACTAATATTACAATTCAAATGGAAAATGATGGCTTCTTTGCTAAATTTTTGGATGTTTTATATTGCATTATTTTCTTTTCTACTAAAAATTCTTGACACCTAACAATATTAGAATAATTACTTATTTGCTTTATGCTACAATGTACCTATAATAGCTACCCTAATAATAATATCCCTGACATTAATGCTAAGAGTAAGACTAATGAATGCAACTTAAGATTCCTTTGAGTTCTTTTTGTCCTTATAATGTGTCCCATGAGATATATATAATCAATATTCTGTTTTGAAGTTATTTTAAATATTTCTGTTCTCTATAGGGTTATTCCGTCTTGATGTACAGTTTGGTTCCTTTGTTTCCATTTATTTTAAGAAGAAAGGCTTTTTCCCTTTTTGATTGAATTTTAGTTATGTAAAACATTTATATGGTTCCAAATTCAAAACTATATAAAAATACATATAGAAAATATTTTCATTCCTGCCCCATCAACATTCCTTCTTTTCTTCCCCACAGAAATCAGTTTTTATTAGTATTGGTTTATCCTTCCATTATTTCTTCTTAAAAATATAAACAAAACTAAATATTCACATTAACATTCCTCTTCACCTTCCTTACAAAAAGGAAAGAGTGTACGATAAATGTTGCTGTGGTTCTTGTTTTTTAAAACTTAACTATGTATCCTGGAGATCAGTCCTTATTAGTATGTAGTGATCTTTCTCATTCCCTTTTACCTGTTGCATAGCACTCCACGGTGGGGTAATGCCATAGTATATTCAGCTAGTCCCCTACTTAGGGAAATTTGGTTTCTTTCCAATCTTTTGCCACAATAAACACCTTTGGGCATAGAAATTTCATACTTTGCTTGTTTATCTTTGGGGTAGATTCCAAAAAGTAGATTTGGGATAGATTTCAAAGGTTAAAGGCACAGGAAAATCCCCCCCCCCATATGTGACTGTATTATTTTGCATTCCTATCAGCAATATAAGAGAGGTCTTGTTTCTCCTAGACTCACCAATCGAATATATTCTTGAGTTGATATCAGGACAAACCCTTTTAAAGAGGAAACATTATTGTACAGTCCCACTGTGAACGTAAATGACTTTTATATTATACAACTTAAATACGAGAAACATAAAACTATATATAAATTCTTTATGCTTATAGTTTATAAAACTGTAAGACAAAAACAAATATACATATTAAATATAAACTACAAATCCAATACAATCTGTATTAACAAAATTAATTTAATGTAACAAATAATGTTATTTTCCTAAATGGTATTGACCCTTGCAACATGGAGGTTCTGCTACATTGTATGTGCTACAGTGTGTGAGGTTTATTGGTCAAGGCCCTTTTGGTTACAGGGACAGAACTCAACTAAAATTAGTTTAAGCAACATAACAGCAAAAGAATACAGGTTTGGGGAATATATTGGATCACATACACATAATTAGGAAGATGAAACTAGTATTTAAGAAATGGGTGGGCCCAGGGGTTACAATTCTTTCATTAAAATCTGTTTCTACCTCTGCCCCTTGTTTCTTCCATGGTAGCTTCATTTTCAGACACTTCGTCTCTCTCCACCCATCTGATAGCAATGATGGCCCATGGGTAGCTCCAAGCTGAAGTCATCTTTACAGACAGAGGTCATTTGAGAAAAAGAAAAAACAAAAAGACCTTCTGATTCCCTCTCAGTACCTCATAGCCACCCATCAAAAAGGACTCTGATTGGCTTGTTTGGAGCACATGTTCTTTTTTGAACCAATCACTGAATCCTCTGATTAGCCAGCCTGGGTCAGATGTACAACTCCAAGGAAGGCAGATGGTAGCTTTCTTGATTTTCAAGCCTCCTAAAAAACCCCAAAGGAAGACCTGTAAGACAGATAAAAACTTACAGATAACCACCCCATATGGAATGACTCAATTTTTCCACTACTTTTCTCTATAGGCATTATTGAAAAAATATCTTAGTTTGGACACAATATACCATTATGTCATTTATTCTTCACAGAATAAAATTAATAATTTATGTGTTAGGTCTACCTTTATTCTTTTTCAGTCAGATTATGACACAAAGAAGAATTACTTAAAAGAAACATGATCACTGAAATGACATGACTGTTCTCAGTTCTAAGAGGTCACCCAGAAGATACTTGTGTGATTTTGATTTGAACTGTCATAACAATGAGAACCCAAGATTAAAATATTCTAAGAGAAAACATCACCCCACCCCATAATCTGTGCAGACATTATTTGAGGATTAACCCTTTAGAGCATGGATAAAATGAAATAATTAATTTCATTGGTATAGTTTTTTAATGATTTTCTAATGATTTCAGTGTTTTTAAATCTCCTAACAAATTTAATATCAAATTTGGTGTCCAACCTATAATATATAAAAGCAAATATGAACATAAATATAAAAGTAAAACAAATATAAATATACATCTCTGTGCCATATTTAACATGTGCCCCCAAGATATCCAGCTTAACTGGGTTGACTTTAAACCCAATTTTATGAACTCTTTCCTCTGTGTGGTAAGAAATCCAAGATCTCTCTGAATATTTCTTAGGATTCTTAGGACTTAAGGGGTTCTGTTTTCTATACCTTACCTCTCAGTCTCCCCTCTTCTTTTGTAATGAGGATTTAATTGGCAGTGGAATTTAAAGAATAGAGAAATCTTCTGTACTGCCTGGACAGTTCAATGCCAGGAATTAGGAGAAAATTTTGAGAAACAATTACATATTTTGAATGTTTATAGATAAAACTTATGTGGGCACCTGGAAAAAAACCTGTTTTTCAAGAACTCCTGTACAACCCAGCAATTCCACTTCTGGGAATTTACCCAAAGAAAGCCGGAACACTAATTCAAAAGAATGTAAGCATCCCTATGTTCATTGCAGTATTATTTACAATTGCCAAGATTTGGAAGCAGCCCAAGTGTCTATCAGTAGATGAGTGGATAAAACAGCTATGGGACATTTACCCAATAGAATACTGCTTGGCCATAAAAAAGAAGAAAATGTTACCCTTTGTGACAGCATGGTTGGACCTGGAGAACATTACTCCAAGTGAAATACATCAGTCAGAGAAAGACAAATACCATATGATTTCACTCATATGTGGAATCTAATGAACAAACTAACAAGCAAAATAGAGACAGACTCATCGACAGAGAGCAGGATGACAGCTCGGGGTGGGGGGAGTAGAGGGTGGGATGAAAGGACTGAGCAAAAAGGAAAAAGAACTCATGGACATGGATGACAGTGTGGTGACTGCAGGAGGAGGGGATGAGTAGAGGTGGATGAGGATATACGGGGATGAATGGTAATGGAAAAAATTACAATAAAAGGACTATTTTTAAAAAGCTTTCTTTTTTAAAATTTACTTTTCATTGTTACTCTATTTCAGTTAGTCCCAGTCCCCCACCCCCTTGCTCTCTACTGTCCCACCCACCCTCCCTCCCACAGTCAATGCCCACCCCGTTGTCCATGTCCATGGGTCATTCCTACATGTTCCTTGACTAAACCCTGCCCCTTCTTTCCCCCTTTATCACCCTCCCCCCAGCTCTGGTCACTGTCAGTCTGTTCCTTGTTTCCATGCCTCTGGTTCTATTTTGCTCATTTGTTTGCTTTGTTCATTAGGTTCCTGTATTAGGTGAGATCATATGATATTTAAAGGTCGTTGTAACCACTTTAGGATGAAATGGACAGACATAAAAGAAGGTTACAGACTTTGCTTAGCTACAGAAGTCATAGTGCCAGACTGAGATTATATAGCTAATTTAGTAGGTGCTTCTTGTGTCCCTGATCTTAGTCTGGGCTATATCATCTCCACAAATCACTGGCATCTTTACTAGTTTATAAAGGCATGGTCTTCAGTGCTGAAGGAATGAGAAAATGGATTAATACGGAGGTTAATGTAAGATATCAGATAACATTTATTAACTATGAATTTTGACTTTTAAGCAAAGATACCCTTTTCTCCCATAAGAAGAGATGTGGTGGAATAGTGAAATGTGAAGAACCAGCTATGTGGCTGTCATGAAGATATTAGAAACTTTGCTTTGAAGTACCAGATCTTCTCTATCTGATGTTAGGAATGAAGGCACCATTAAAAATGAAGGGGAGCCAGTCTTTACAAAGTTTATTTTTTAAAAAGCCCAGGGAGTTGTATGTCAAAAGGGACTCTGATGACAGCCTTTATATTTTGGAAAAAAAAGTTAATGGCAGAAATTGCCACCAACAGCACACAGACCAGACGGTGGAAAGACTGAAGTGATTAAACTCAAGAATATAGATATTGCTTTGCAGGTGTATCCCATGTTGGTGAAAGCTGTAAGATACCAAATCCTGAAGTGCAGTTGACTTCTTGAAGGAGCCATTTCTAAGTAGATGCTTGCACCTTCTTAATTTTTTGTGGGTGAATATTATTAGTGGTAATGGGACTTAGGTATTCAAACTCTTTTCTGTCTCATTTGAAGATGGGAACTTTAGTATGCAAAGTCTCTATTGAAATGAAAGATAAAGTGCATAAGATCCACATTAGTTGCTTAATGGATAGTGTAACTGGAATGCTAAAAAGCAACCTGCAAACCCAGACACAAAATGGCTTTGTGCATTAATGCTGCTTAGGAAAATGCTAGCTATTAAATATTTTCACAGTATTAAACGTCTTGATATTTAATCTTAAGCAAGATTTTTAAAAATTACTTATCACTTTGCGGTTGATACGCAAAATTTTGAAGCAATATTTCAAAAAGAAGCAAAATACCTAACTAAACTGTTTATAAATGCTTCCATTTGAAAATAGTTTGCATTATATAACAGCTAATTCCAACTCTCTCATACGAGTAAAATAACCAAGTGAAAATGAATCTTAGTTTTTCGGCTTGCATAAGAAAGTCAAAAGCAGAATCAGAAATTTAACTGAAGTGTAAGCAAATGTGTTTTAGTCAAAAATAATAACATATGGCTGATGTTTTCAAAACTTGGCAGGGTTTTTTTGTTGTTGTTAAATTTAGTTTCATTTTAAAGCTTCAACAGTGTTTTCCAGCAGGTGTCACTGTAGGCAAATATAAAATGATAAATACCATAGCTCATACAGCTTGCTGCCAAGGGTTCCTTGAGAAAAGAGGAGGCTTATATTCAGACTTCTCAATTATTATTTTGTTTTGGTTTTTGGTTTTTGCTGCTAGTATCAGTCTCCCAGCATTATTTTCTGTTCCTGTTGAAGCGTTCACAACCTAGTGACACTGCTCGGTTGAATGAATGGGAGCGGCAGTGGGTACTAGGAGATGATGAAATGACTTAACAGCACCCGTTTGGGGGGATAGTACATTTGTCATTTTATAGGAGAGAATCCTGAAATCTTGAAAAGTTAAAGCATAGTGTTTTAATTCTGAAGTCTTTTGGAGGCCTTCCCTGGTAGTTTACTACATAATTTCTGATTTTTATGGTTTCTGTATAAGCTTTGTTACAAAAACTAAAGTTTCATCAGAAAGGACAAGCTTTAAATGTATTCAACAAAACACATATTATTGTGGGATAAAGATGAGAAAGGGAAGGGTGGTAATGATATTATTGGTTCCTTGAAATTAATGCTTCAATATTCGGGTTGGAATTGAATTGGTATTATTTATCCTGCAAAGGACATCTGATTAGACCCCAGAGGAACCATTTCTGAGCCTATCATCACAAGAAATCCAGAGAATCCATTATTTCTCTTTCCCTTCTTTTTAGTATGCACAGCAGAGTGATATGGTACTGACGGGAGAATTTTTCAGGAGTTATTTTTGCTGATTTCAAAGTTTTACTGTTTCCTGGTAGTCATGAGCATCTTCGCAAAGCTTTCATAGCTTCTAGAGCTTCTAAAGCAGTGTTTGGCTGGCCTATGTAGACTAGATTTGACAGTTGACAATTTGACACATGCAGATAGTGTTTAAAGAGAAATGCACACAATAGAAAATGGTTTGAAATACTCTCCTCATCCCACACCCAATGAAAATAGGTGTGCATGATTTAAAACATTATGTTTTATTCAATTCATTTTTAGGAGGACAAAGTTGTGTCCCATGCATCCAAGCAGGTAACCAAAAAATAACACTTTCTTCACATTATAATCAACTCACAAACTCTCAGGGAAATTGCTGGTTCCTGTGACTACAGTTCTCAAGCCCAAAATAGGATCCACATTTCCTGACTCACTTCTTTCCTCTAGAACATGTCGCCTAAAATAGGGCTTTTTTTTTTTTTTTGAATCTGAAGTTTTTTCCTTTTAATAATACTTCAAGAGTTGATTGAGGCCTGGCTCTTTACCTAGACTGTTTTAAGTAGTTCACACATGTTCTCCCAATTAGTTTTCTCCTTAGTCCCCTTTCCTGGAAGGTGGGTGCTATCATCCTCATTACAGGAGTTCCCTATTATCCATGGGTTCACTTTCCACAGTTTCAGTTACTGGAAGTCAACCACAGTTTGAAAATATGAAATGGAAAATTCCCAAAATAAACAATTCATCATCTTTAAATGTTGTGCATCTCTGAGCCATGTGAAGAGATCTCATGAAGTTCAGATCTGTCCTACTCAGAACTTGAATCATTCTTTAGTTTTCTCCAGCACATTCATGCTGTATACACTACCTGCCCTGCCAGTCACTCAGTGGCCCTCCCAGTTCTCAGATATACTGTTGTGGTATCACAGTGCTTGTGTTCAAGTGACACTTCTTTTACTTAATAATGGCCCCAAAGCACACAAATAGTGATACTGGCAATTTGGGTATGTGAAAGTGAAGCCGTAAAGTAGTAACTTTAAGTGAAAAGGTGAGTACAGTACAATAAGGTATTGTGGGAGAGAGTGAGACCATATTCACATAGCTTCTATTACAGCATATTGTTATGATTGTGATATTTTATTATTATTGTTGTTGATCTCTTACTGTGCCTAATTTATACATTAAACTTTATTATAGAAATGTGTGTATAAGGAAAAACATAGGGTGTATCGGGTTTGGTATCCACCAAGGGTCTCAGAACATGTCCCCACAAATAAGGGGGGCTACTGTGCGCTGACACAGGATCATATTCAAAGAGCTCACTGCGCACAGGATCCTGCAGGCAAACAGGGCAGAGGAGGGGCCTGGATTGGGTCTTTTCAAGTCCCTAAACCTTTGTTCTTCATCACTATATTCCCACAGCAAAAACAGCATATTTAGGAGAATAACAAAACTACCTTTGGGAAGTCATACAAAGAGAAAAATGCTCCTTTTCTGTATTTTGTGTGCTTCAGGTTAGAGCCAGCTTCATCCTGTCCGAGGTGTTTAGCTCAGGTCCTGTAGAGGGACTGGCTATGTTTGGAATAATAATCCTGCAATTCCTGATGATGCTTTCCTGATTTTGCTTATGAAACAGAAGCATGCATCTCTGTGTTTAAGGCAAGATTCTTAACAAAATCCAGAAAAGCGAAAACTTGATATGTATAAACTCTGAGCTTTATAATCTCATAGCACATCACATTTTAAGAAAGTGAAGTAAAAATAACAAAAAATACCTCAAACAACTAAGGACTACTCATAGTTCAATATGCAACATGCTAGAAAATTTCCACTTGAGGTCTTCAAGGCATTTACACTGCAACTTACATAACTGTAAAGTGATTACGAGTTTACAGTGGATTCGAAGTCAGAGGATTCTGGATTGGAATCCTGAATCACTTTCCAGAACCGCCATTTTCTTATCTCTAAGATGGTGAAGCAAAAATAGCAGCAAAAATATATCTAGTAGTTATTATGTGCTAGTACTGTTCTAAGTGCCTTACAGACATATCTCACTTTGTCTTCCAACAACCCAGTGGAATAGATACTATTATGTTGTCCCCATTTTACAGAGGAAATAACTGAGGCTGAGAGGGTAAGTCCTTTGCCTGAAACCACGTAGCTAATAAGTAGTAGAAATGGGATTTCAATAAAGCTTTTGAAATAAATGCCTTCTTACATTGTCATTATGCCTCCTTGCATGGTCATTATGAATATTAAAAGAAAAATTTAAATAAGGTAATATATGTAAGGCAATTTGCTCAGTGCTTGGCATATAGCAGAAAACCAGTTTTTGTTAGTTTGTTTGTTTGTTTATCTGTTTTTAATACTAGAAAGGAATCTGACAAAATCATCCCTAAGATAGTAAGGGAAACTAAGAATCTGTCTTAAGGAAATTAGGAATATTTGGATATTTGCATATTTAGATTTTATTTTTTCATTTTCCTTTTAGTTCATTAATTCTCACTTGGCATACTTCTGAGCTCACCACGGTTTCAGGAATCTGTTTTCCTGTCCACCTTTTCATTTTTCCATAAATCTACTGTCCTTCAAATCCTATGTATGGCCTCTGTTCTCCTTGGCCCAGGCCCCTGGTGAGTGAGGCTTGCTGTCTTTAGTTGCTTCCTGGACCCACTCCTCACACATAAGGTTGGGAGTAAATGCTTACAAAGAAGCAGTGTTATGCTCAAGGGTGTATGCATGCATGCACACACACACACAGTTTCCAGTTAGAAATAAAATATACAAGTTATATTAGAAATCATAAAGATGAATTTAAAAGTTTCTGTAAAATATCAAGTTTACTTTTTAAAAGGTAACTATGGTATCAAAGGTAACCTATGCTTATTGTAGAAAACTTGGAAAATAAAGAATAGAGAGAAGTCATAATCCCAGCAAACAGAAATAACTACAGTTAATATTGTTTTCTTTCTTTCTAAATAAATTCTTTTACTGAATTAACCCATATGATTTTATATTCTTTTAAAATATGCCTTGTTTTTTACTTTAAGAATTTTGTTATAGATTTACATTTTTAAAAAACATTTGAAGTCTTGTGATTTATAATGGTAAGACATGGCACAGTTGACAATAGAGAAGTTGCTCCTGAAAGTGATTTCTTTTCAGTCCAACAAGGTGTTTATTCCAGTATCTGCATACAACACTGATCCAACTGTCTCTCCCAAAGCGTATTAGACATGTCAGGAGGCATTTGCAGCATCACTGAAGAGAGAGGTTGAGGGATGAAACAAACTGGAGGCCATGTGGACTTAGGGGAGGTGGTGTGCTGGGCACAGTGTGGGACTCCCACTATTAGTGTCTTGCAGGGTTGTGATTAGGTGTCTGATTGTATAGTTATAGCCTGCTTGTTGGAAAACAAAACATGAAGCAGAAAAGTTCTAATGTCTTAGTTTGTTTGGGCTGATATAAGAGAATGCCATAGACTAGGGGGCTTATAAAAAGTGGGATTCTATTCTTCACAGTTCTGGAGCCTGGGAAATCCTACATTAAGGTGCTTGCAGACTCACTTCCTGGTTCATAGGCAGCCCCCTCTGGCTGTGCCTTTACAAGGCAGAAGGTGGCAGGGGGTTCTCTGGGCTCTCTTTTTAAGGCACTGATACCATTCATGTATGCTCCAGGCTTATAATATAATCACCTCCCAAAGGCCCCACTTCTTAATATCATCACATTGGGGGTTATGATCGCAACATATGAATTTTGGCAGGGTGAGGGGGGCACAAACATTTGCACTATAGCAAGCTTAACCTTTGAAACAGGAATATATAATAAACTCAAACTCAATAGAACAAACTGATGTGTTCTTTCTGATAGGTATTAGGAAGTCTTTAAAGGCTATTGATGTCAAGACTTTCTAAGGCCTTGAAACACTTGGACAAATAACAGCAAGATATGCCTGGGTCTGTGGTTATTTGATGTTGGAATCCAAGATGCGAGAAGTTTGACTTTCTCCTCAAAGTAAAACAGTAAACTGGAATAAAATTAAAATAGGTTAATAGTGGTTGAAGTTTGATGATAAAAAAAAATACTGAATTTAAATTTTTTCCATTTTGCCCTAAGTTATATATTATAGTCTTTTCCATCTGCTTTTTGTGTCCTACAGTCATCATTTCATGTGGGAGTAGATGGTGAACATCAAGTTGGGAAACCCTATTTTGATGACCTTTCTCCTCTACTCATACCATTTAATATTTTCTTGCTAAGAGTCACTCAAGCTTATCTCTGGGTACTTTCTTAACTCATTCCATCCCCTGTCACTTGTCACACTTCATTTCAACCCTCAATCCTCAGCCAGTTCTATCTCCATCCTGAGCTTGAGAACACTTCTCCCCTCATCCTCCTCCCTCCACATTCATTCACTGGCTAAAAAGTTTACACTCATATAGCACCTTTCTATAGGGCAGTATTCAAATTGAGGCCTCTGTAAAATGAAGAATGACAATATGATGCGGGCCAGCCAGGGGACTCCCTACACTGCACGGTATAGTCTGACTCCTTGCTCTGGACATTCCTTCCCTTACGTCTGGATTTTCTCACTCCTTTCCAGCAGTCTGTATCTATAGGAAACAGTCTGTAAAACTAATGCCTTCTCAGGTGTTACTGATTGATAATAACTTAACATTCCCCTGGGAAATTAACCTTTTCAAATGGAGTCCCAGATTTTAAAAAGTACCCCAGTTCATTCTGTGGTAAAATTTTGGGTTCTGTAGGAGTCCTATGGGAGAGATATATTTTAATTGTGGCTTTTCCTCGTCATCTCCATCCAACCAAGAACAAGCAAAAGAGAGTTTACATCTGGACTTAAGGAATGTTGGCTCCATTCATTCATTCATTCAAACACTTGTATAGAGATCCTACTATGCACCATACTGCATTAAGTTTACAGAGAGAAAGAAAGAGCCCTACCTCAAAGATTTCAGAGTATAAGTATTTATCAGTAGATGCACAAACAAATCATTAGGACACAGCTTGTTAAATGGAATGATAGGGATACAGCCAAGAGTATTGGAAGAGCGTCTGACCTATGGGTAGGAAGCATAAGGTTAGATACAATGGATGATGGACCAAAAGGCAGGTAAAATTCTTAACCTACCCACACTTAATCCACAGTAGGACCAGAACGCTCAAGATCTGTCAGGATTGTAACAGGATTCAGTCAGATAGCAGAGTCCATAACAGAGGAAATTTGATATGCAGAAATAGTTCCAAAGCTGTTGGAAGAGTTGAAAGACCAAACAGGAGAGAGGAAAGCAATCCAGAAATTAATAACAAAAGGAAGCTGCCAATACTCTAGGGCTGGAAGAATGAAGGATTGAGGTGTTACAAAACCCAGAAGCCAGCACTGCCTGGGACCTGTGGGAGCTAAGACCAGGGAAGCTACATAGCTGCTTCCAAAACACTCTGGAAGTAGAGAGATGGGGAGAAATTCCCTAGTCTTTGTGTGTGCTCTTGAACTGGAAGCTTTAATCCCATTGACCAAACCATATGTAAGCCAGTTAGCAGGAGTGCCTGAGAATGGAGTTTGTAGGGAGCAGGCCTTAGTGATACAGAGCAGAGCAGGCGGTATGTGGGAATGGATCTGAGAGCAAATAGACACATGATCAACACGATTATCTTAGTTGTTCTTATTTCACCTGCTCATTTACAAAGGGCACCAGGACTCAGAGCCATCATTTGCCAAGGTTGTCCTATTTGTTTTTTAGTAGATCCAAGTCTGGAACCTGGGTGGGAAGAAAAGTAATGAGTTAAGTAGGGTTTATGGAGGCATTAGTATGTTCCAAGCCATGCAAGGCTTCTCATATACGTTCTGTCATTTAATTCTTCCAACATCCCTGTAAGTGGCTTTCTGACTCCCACTTTGTTCCTATAGCCAAATGACCTAACATTTTTTAAAAAGTCAATGTCATCTTTAGCCATTAAAGGTTTATAGGAAAATCTTTAGGTGAAGACTAAAGAATCTTGTGGCATTCTTTAGTATCTATTCCATATATTAGCTTTCTACTAGGATAAGCCTCAGGGATACTGTGTGAGTGGATCCCAGTGTGTAGGCTGGGAGCCTGCAGGGTCTGTACACACACATTTCTGTCTTCTTACCTGTAGACTTGGGGCCTCCTCTACCTTTTACTGCTATATTCTGCAACTTTTCAAATGTAAGTAATTACTAATGTGAAAAATACACATTTGTTTAAAATTATGACTAAATTCAGAGTAACTTTTTTGTGATTTATACACATTGTAAAGTAATAGGTAAAAAACATACAATTGCCATCATGGGATGGACAGATGTTTTGAGGGTTGGGAAGAGTTCTTCATGCTTGGAAATGTAGGGAATTATACTGTAAAGTATTATCATGGGGAAGTAGGGTATTACAGGGAGAGCTGGACCAAATTAATGATAGCTAGCATTTGCTGAGTGTTCTGGTGCTTTACATGTATTGAACCATTAATTCTCACAGCAACCCCACAGGTGAGCCCTATTAGTATTAAAAAAGAGAGGGACAGAGAGACTAAGTAAGTCCTAAGGTCTTTGAACAAATAAGTGGTAGAACCAGGATTTGAACCCAGCCATCTGATTGCAAGGTTCATATTTTAAACCACTGCTTATTCTGCTTCTAAAACATCTCTTTTTCTCTCTTGCCTTATTTTTCTTAAATCACATCAAGCTAAAAGTTAAACAAGTGTATAAGGAAAATGGTTGCATACCTGTAAAAGCCATTGGCAGCAAACTATTAACTTGCGTTTTGATAAATTTTACTTATATTTAAAAATAGCATTTTAATTTTGGTGTTCTTTACAGGGAATGAAAAAATATCCATATATGTCTTCTCATTTTCAGACCCACAATAATTATGTAATCTTCTTCACTAAAGGTAGAGCAAACTGTTAATAAATTGAGTGGCCAGTACTTAAAGACTGTTCAAAACAACTTTGAATTACATGATAAGCTCATCTTTACAGTAATACCAGATTGTTAATTAGCTGAACTACCCAAATACAGAGATTATAGTTAAAATGGCTTTGAGTGAAAGGTGATAATGATGTGCTGCCTATTTTACAATATGCCCTATGCCGTGCACTGCAGCTCCCACTTTTTAAAATAAATATTTCCAATGCTATTTAAAAGCCCCCTTAACAGTGAGAGTCCTCTGAAAAATAAGGGCCTTGCTATTTAAATATTTCTATAAACAAAGTGTCTTGTATCAATGGAGAAATATGTGGGAATGAAAAATGCTCAAAGTAGGGAATTTTTTCTGCTCTAGGTACAGAAGAGGAAAATGTCATTGCTCTTAAAGCTTTTGGAAATACAAGTTTTAGAAAACTTAAAAATATCCTGATGGTTGAATTTAAAAAAAATTTTATTACTTAAAAAAAGTCACATTTGCTTTTTAGTAGTGGCTACCCTTGTCTACTTGAAAGCATAGTAAAGATCTCTCAGCTGATGTCACTGCCCATTTCGAGGGAGGGGCTTATGATCATTTTGCTGGGGAAGATGGACCCATTGCCTTTGAATGTTTCCCCATTCCTTGCGGTAGTGCTTCACTCCAAAGCCAAACATTTGTTCTACAAACATTTCTCGAGCATTTTCAATGTTCCAGGCCTTGGGCAAGAGTTGGGGGATACAGTCATAAGTAAGAAATTGGCCCTGACCTGAAGGAGCTACTAGTGTAGAAGAGGAGAAATTTTCCATTTCTGATATGTAAATGGAAAATTGCAATGTATGTATTTACCATTGCAAGAGAGATCCCCTATAGAGTGCTGGGGGAACAGAGGCATAAACACTGATCTGTGTCTTGGTTGGGGAGAGGAAGGGAAATAATAGAATGTTGCTGGCCAGGAGAAGTTTTGCAAAGGAAATGATGGTTGAGTGTCTACAATAACAAGGAAAAGTCTGTGGGAGAGTGTCAGAAAAACATTTCAGCGAGAAGGAATGGCATAAAGTCTAAGAGAGGGGCTGAATAATTAGACAGGCTTGGATTTGTGTTGTGCTGTGCAATCTGCACAGGTACTAATCCTCTCATAATAAAATGAGACTAGTAATTCTCACCTTTCAGAATTGCTGGGAGGATTAACGAGAATCAATATAATATCCCAGCCCAGTGCCAAGCACAGATCTTCTCATGGAGGACTCCTTCTCTTCATTAAGTTCATTCATATATAGCTCTAATGTCAGAACAGTCAGCTTAAAACCTTCATCCTTCATAAGGATTGAGGATGGCACAGAGGAAAGCATCAGGGATGTCTTCTATATAAAACTCCTGCACAGAGGCAGATCTCCTCTTCCATGGTCCTAACCAAAAACGTGAGATGAGGGAGAAACACTGGGTGTTCTTGGTAGCTTGAGCCCCAGCAAGGGTCCAGAGGTGAAAGGGAACAGGTCAAGTTTATTGTCTGTCTGGAACTTTAAAGTTCAAGGGCTGAACAAGGAGAACAGAACATAGCTAGAAATAAAGTTGGAGTGACAAGCATAGGATGGGTTGTAAAGAATTCTGTTAACTCCACACCCCAAGTTTAGCCCTTTATCCTGCAGGCTGTGACTTGTCCTTGAAAATATTGAAATAATGAAATGACAGGATAAATTTGAATTTTATCAAAAGCATTTTAGTGGGAATGGAGAGCAGATTAGAAGGATCCGTTATGTGTTGAACTGTGACCTCTTTCAAAAAAGATAGTTGAAATCTTAATCCCTAGTACCTCAGAACATGACCTTGTTTGGAAATAGGGTCACTGTACATATAATTAATTAAGTTATTGTGAAGTCATACTGAAGTTGAGAGAGAAGTTCCCTAATCCAATATGACTATTGTTCTTATCAAAAAGGGGAGATCTGGACATAGAGACAGCCACACACAGAGGGAAAATGATATGAAGAGGCACGGGGAGAAGCTGGCCATCTACAAGTCTAGGAGAGAAGTCAGGAACAGGTTGTTCTCTCATAGACCTCACAAGGAACCAAACTTGCTGACACGTTGATTTTGCACTTTTTTCCTCCAGAATGGTGAGGCGACAAATTTCGGTTCTTTAAGCCACTCAATTTGTAGTACTTGATTATGGCAGCCCTCTGAAACTAACATAGAACCCCAAACTATAGACCAGTTAAGAATATTAATGAGGGCCTGAGCTAAGGTGATGAGATCAGAGTGAAGAGAAAGGATTTGAAAGATATTCAGGGAGTAGAATTGACAGAACTTGGTGACCAATTGGATATATACAGTTAACAAAGTGATTAAGATGTATCTAGATTGAGCAAAAATGGAAAAAAGGAAAAAGGACTCTTGGACATGGACAACAGTGTAGTGATTGCTGGGGAGAAGGGAATATTAGGGGACTAAAGAGTAATGGAAAAAAATACAATGAAGATTACATTTAAAGAGATGTATCTAAATTTTAGTTCTGGCTCCCCTACTGCTTAACAAGCCATTCATCTTTATGCTTTAGTTTTGTCATCTGTAGAGTAGGAGTCATGATAGTTCCTGTCTTGCTGGATTGTTGTACCAGACAAGAGAATACATGTTCAATTTTTATTATAGTGGTATGGTAAACCCAGTGTGGTAGCATTTGTGAAATATAGTAAATACTTAATATATATATATATATATATATATATATATATTATATATATGTTGTGGAAAAAAAATGAGAATAACTCATCTCTGACTTGCCCATCAGTTAGGCTATAGTGAAACTGGAGAAAAAGGGGCTTGGGAGACTGAATGATAAATTCAGTTTTAATTGAATTTAAGGCATTAAAGCAAATGATCTATTATTAAAAATATACTGCCTTGCCTTTTATGTTGGCTTTTATGTTTTTTTTTAAATTTCGCAAAAAGTTTATGTTGTCCATTAAAGATAATCTCATATAGAAATAAAATGAGCACTATGTTTATAGGTTATTAGAGAAAAAGAATTACAAAAGTCATATTTGTTTAAAACCCTTTTAAAAAATCTATATTGATTGAATTGACTGTTATAATGGAGATAGAAGTATTGACTTTTGACAACTTGTCTAAGAATTAGTTCTTAATTAACCTCAGGCTGTCAAGTTATGATCACCCTTTCTCTTGGATGAATGATCTCAGATGTGGCAATCTATAGCAGAGAGATTGAGTCATCTGGCAGAAACTATCGTTGGCTAGATTCTGTTTTAGGGTTGCAAGATAAAACACAGGACACTCACTTAAATTTGAATTTCAGATAAAAAACAAATACCTTTAAAACACAAATATGTCCCAAATATTTATTTATACTAAAAAAGTATTCATTGCTTATATTAAATTCAAACTTAGCTTTTTTTAATGTGCTAAATCTGGCAATCCTATCAGGTTTTTTTTGTTTGTTTGTTTTTGTTTTTTGATGGAATGTGCTTCTGTGGAAATCTTTAAAAATAGGTTAGGTTCATAATCATCCTGATTTGGGGTGTAGTTTTGTCTAAAACTTGGTCTACTTTGTTTCTCAAGAGCCTTTCTTGAGCTCAGAATTTACAATTAATGATCTAATGAAGGACATATAAACAAGTACATTGGGAGTAAACACTGCCAGTGAACGAGGGTGTGGGATTTGAATTGCTGCAGAACTGCAGTTGTTAGTTCATGTTTGTTCACTTAAAATTAATCAGATCTTTTGCTATAAGTCATGCTACTTTGATTTTTCAGAATGATTTATCTTCTTACTTTCTGAAACTTACTATAATGCTTGTGAAGTGATCATGCCAAGATGAAAATTATGTTTCTCACTTTCCCCAAAGATTTATTTACTTAGTTGTTATAAAATGGATATCAGTTACTAAAAGAGCCTGAGGTAAATCAGAAACACAGATACATTGAGGTTCGCTTCTAAGGAGAGCAAAGTAGCACCAGTAGTTCCCAGATCACAAATTCTCTGAGAAATTTATTTATAAAATTCTAACTTATATTTGAAAAATAAAAAGTCAATAAAAGAGGTTGTCCTCACCACTTTCTCATTGGCCCCTGACCACAAAGCTGGTCAGACTTATCCTGCCACCTCTAGAGGTCATCTGTGAGAAATACACTTCTTTTTCTTCAGCAAATAGACACTTCTTTACCACCACCACCATCCTTCTTTTAGTGATAAGACTAGGGGGAGAAAATGGAGGGTTAAATTTACTACAATAATCATAAGACTCTATCCTATATTTATTTGTTATTTCTGATTTTAACATAAAACCATACTACAAAGAAAGAATATAGAACCTCAACATGCACAGGTACTTTGGAAGCATTTAAGAGGAGTACCTGACCAATGCTATAAATCAGGGAAGTCTTATCAGAGGAGGTGACTTCTAAGTTGAGAAAGAAAAGACGATTAGGAGTTGATGGTGAAGAGAGTATTCCAGGTGGAGAAAAAAATATGTGCAAAGACCTATGAATTGAGAGAGCCACTAATTAGGGAATTGAAATTAATTTGTCAACTAGAATTCTAGATCAGATTAAGAAAAGTATCATAAATATTTTTTAAAAGAGAATTTTATCCTGAGGGCTTTGCTGAAGAATCAAGGAGGTTTATGTTGTGGAGAACATAATAAAATTTATGTTTTTTGAAAGTGCAGAATGGAGAATGGACTTGGGGATAATATTAGATCCAGGAGAACAGTTACAGTACTTTTCTACCAATCCAGGTGAGCTGATGGTGACCTGAACCAGGAAATTGGCTGCAGGAATGGAAAAGTTAATAGGTCCAAGAGATATTTAAATGGCAGAATTGACTGAACTTGATGATTGATGGACCATGGAGAGTGAAATGAGGGAGGCTGTAAGATGATTTTCTAAGTTTTTGGAAATTTGTTGGATAAACTATGATAAGATAAAAAAGAGAGGAACATGTGTGTAGTTAAGGAAGAGATAATGAGTTCAATTTCAAGCATATTTTATGTACTTATAGTATTAATTTCTTCAGTCAACAGATATTTACAAAGTACTAATTACATGGCAGGCCATATGAGTGATGGCTCCAGGAGCAGACAAATGCATATCATATTTTAAAGATTATAGTTTAGTTGGGAAGATGTACAATACATAAATAATAAATATAATAAATGTATATAATAAATCTGAGCACTGACTGTAGTGGAGGAAAACACATTTATGTATTAATTAGTTTCTACTTAAAAGTGTGATCATAGACTTCCGACGATGACGGAGGCCTAGACTGACACGCTCCGTCTCCCTCCACAACTAAGAAGGAATACAACTACCACAAAATCAGAAATAACCAGAAGTTCCAGAAAATAAAGCTACATGGAAGTCCAACATATGAAGTTATAAACAAGTGGTGCTCGTCTGGACGGGTAGGAGGGCCAAAGCCAGGGTGGAGATATCAAGCTGTGCTGCCAGCGGCAGCTGCAGTGACAAGTGGTGGGACTGCAATAAGCATAGACACCCATATTTAAGGGGAGGTGAGAAGTGCCAGGGAAGCACCCCCGGCTGCAGTCCAGACCCGTCAACTCGCGATTCCAATGCCAGGGAAGGCAGACCCCCACTGCCTCGAGGGCGTGGGGACGGAGGAGGAGGCTTCCGGTCTCTCAGCAGAGAGTGAATGGCAGGAATTCATCTTGGATCCCCGCCCCTACACAAAGTGCCACAGTGTGGTGAGAAGGGTCGCCTGGTAGTGATGAGTGCACGGGGCTCTGCCCTCTATAGTGTAGGAGGTGTGACAGCCCTGCCCAAAAAGGAAAGGTAAACAAACCTGTCAGGGTGGCAGGGATAATGATAGAGATACCAATCACGCAGCTGACCAGAAAGCAAATACACGAATTAATGGATGAACAGATAGATAATCTTTCTGAGGCTCAGTTCAGAGCTATAGTCATAAGGCGGCTTACAGACCTAATAGCGGGGTTGAATCAGGATGGGGAAGGAATGAAGGCTAGTCCTGCTGAAATGAACAAAAACACATATGAAACAAGTGGTGAGGGAAGGAAAACCAGGGATCAAATCAACAAATTGGAACATAGGGAAGGAACAAACAGTTAACCAGGGCAGAAAGAGGAAACAAAAAGAGAGGAAAATGAGGAGAAGCTCAGAAACCTCTGGGACAACTATAAGAGAGTGAATATCTGAATTATAGGGTTGCCAGAAGGTGAAGAAGAAGAACTAGAAATGGAAAAATTATGTGAAAAAATAATGAAGCAGAACTTCCCTAACTTGGGGAAGGAAATAGACTTACAGGTCCAGGAAGCACAGAGAGTTCCAAAAAAACTGGACCCAGGGAGAACCACACCAAGACACATTATAATCAAAATGTCAAAAATTAAAGATAAAGAGAGAATCTTAAAAGCAGCAAGAGAGAAGAAGAGAATTACATACAAAGGGGTCCCAATTAGACTATCAGCTGATTTCTCAAAGGAGACTCTGCATCAAGAAGGGACTGGAAAGAAATATTCAAAGTAATGAAAAGCAAAAACCTACAGCCACGAATACTCTAGCCAGCGAAGCTGTCATTCAGAATAGAAGGGCAGAGAAAGTGCTTCCAGGACAAAGTAAAACTGAAGGAGTTCATCAGATCCAAACCACTGTTATATGAGATGTTAAAGGGACTTGTTTAGAAGAAGGAGGATCAAAACTATGAACATTAAAATGAAAACTGTATCACAACAACCAACAGCAGATGCTAGGGAATCGAAACAAAGGCAAACTAAGTAGGCAACAAGAGGGGAAAAAGAACTATAGGTATGGGGGACATATTGGGGGGAGGGCAGCAAGGGGGGGGACGGGGGAAAGGGAGGGAGATAATGCAGGAATTAAGAAGCATAGTAGGAGGGAGAGTAGACAGGAAGATATTGACAAAAACTATGCACAACCAATGGGCATGGACTAGGTGGGGGGAACAACTGGAGGGAGGGATGTCACTGGGTGGAGGAGAGCAGATGGAAAAGAAATTATGCTGTAACAGCATAATCAATAAAACATATTTTAAAAAGTGTGATTATAGACATCAAGTAGACACAGGAATTGTCCTTTTTTTTCCAATTCAGCTTTATTACAATATAATTGACATAAAATATTGTAAGATATTAAAAATGTGCATTGTGATGATTTGATATACATACACATAGTGAAAGGATTTCCTCCCACCTACTTAATTAACACTAACTTTTACTACTCAGCCACCACTGTGGATTAATTCTGTATAGCCCACTGTTTTATCTGTGTTCCCACTGCTGATCCTTCTCATAATTCTTTCTCCACAGAACAGCCAAGGCAATCTTAACAGCTTCCTGTCATATTTGGAATAAAATTCAAACTACTTACCATGACCTGGAAGGCTTTCTGTGACTAACCTCACCTACCCCTACATTTTGAACCATTCTCCCCACTGCCTTTTGTAATTCAGTGAAGGGAACTGAAATTATTTATATTTTAGAAGCTGACTTAACAATATTTGTTGATGAACTAGATGTAAGCGATGAGGAAAAGCAAAGAATGAAGGACAACTCAAAGGTTTTTTGTTCGAGCCACCAGGTGGATGGTAGTTTGAAAAGGTCTGACCATCAAATGAATGGAGTGATATTGTGAAAGATAAACTTATGAGATAAAAGAGAAAAAAAGTACCTTTTTTGGTTTCCACTTTTCATGGAAGAAGGTAAAAGAAGCACATTCAGGACCAAGATAACAGTATCTTTAATTCTTTGTGACTGGGATACATAGTTAGCTGATTAATTGAAAAAGTCAGCCAAAGAACAGATTCATTGAGAGTAGTACTTACAGATCGAAAATGTTTTAATTTGACCAAGAACACGCACATGTATATTCACGCATCAATTTTCGGTGTGAGGCCAAGATTATTCTATCGGTATGAAGCCATTGACGGAAGCACTCTTTTATTTTTCTTACATAAACCACATTTACAATATATTGTGTAGTATTTCTAGTTTTAACTTCTGTAAACTTGAGCCAAAATTTAAATTCACATCTTAAGAAACCTCAAGTCAAAAAACTTCTAGACTTTTATAATCCTCCAGTCTGTTCCAGTTGCGCTCCTCACGCCACTTTAATAGGAATTACTTTTTAGTTACTTGCTCTTACTATTGTACAAAACATCTGGTATATTTTTCAGATCATATCTTTTTGTTTTTTCACTCTTATTTCATCAGATGTACATTAATACTAATTAAAATTACAGACTGACAATAGCAACTATAATGGAAATGAAGAGGTTTGGAAACAAAATCAGCTGATTCTTGGTAAACCTACAATACAATACAACTGGAAGGTGCAATTGTGTTTAGATTTCCTAAGGAGTGATGCCTTAGGCATCAGCTATAGTATATTTTACAGCAAGACTGAAGAGTGTAGGCAGAGGCATGGATTAAGGTCAGTTGAGGCCGCGGGTCCAGAAGAAAATATTAGGGCCCTTAAAAAAAAGAGAGAGGCAGGGACAATAAAAGTACATGTTAACCGTATTTTATGCAGCGTAGTAATGAAACCAAACTTGGTGTCATTAGAAAAAGTGTAAAGTTGGGGTTTTGCGGGGCCCTTCAGGAGTCGGGGTCCAGGGCATGTGCCCGGTGCACCCACTATTAAATCTGCCTCTGAGTGTAGGTTACTCTGGTAAACTGAATAAGGGGATGTTATTTAAGAGAATTTCTTCTGTGTACATGCACTAAATCTCACATACAAATGAATATTTCATATGTACATGCAGTGTAAATATTTTCTTCCTCACCTGAGAACATGCTTAGAGGGGAAGAAAGGGAGAAAGAGAGGGAAAGGAACATCAGTCAGTTGCCTCTCGCACATGCTTCAACCAGGGGCCAAACCCACAACCCGGGCATGTGCCCCGAGTGGGAGTTGAACTTACGACCTTTTGGTCCATGCTCCAACCAACAGAGCCATTGAGCCACTGAGTCTCACCAGACAGGGCACAGGGTAAATATCGAAAGCCCTAGCTTTCAGGGAAAAAGAAATTCTCACAACAGTTTCCCACCCCTTCACAGGGTAGAATGTGATAGGGACATACATGATTGGAGACCAAGATAGCAGTAATTAATCTGAGAAGAATTTTCCTAAATATGAAGTGGTATCTTTAAAGAGAAAATAAAAATATAGGAACTAAAATGGCTCTGTTGAAGCTCAAAGTGCTCATTTTAGCAGTCCCCAAATAGACACTTGGCCATAATGACTATGTTTGGAAAGAAGGAGTATTTTCTGGGATTGAGAGCATCAGATGGTAAAGACAGCCCTGTCAAGCCTGAGAGCAGGGCTGTGTTCCTGTTTGGGAGGGCCCTGGGGTATGTACCAACAGAACATCCTCAAAAGTCAGTGTTCACCAACACAAATGAAGTAGATAATAATTGTTAGTCAATGACTTGTGTTAGATAAATTAAAGCTTTAACTATTGTCTTTCAAGTCAACAAAAATGTATTGATTGCCTGCTATCAGCATGGCCCTGTGCTTTCCCCTAGAGATGTGTGAAAGAAAAGCATGTTTCCACCACAGGTTCACGCACACTCTGGTAACACGCAGGCGTTTCACAGCTCATTTTGATAGGAGTCAAACTAGAAAGTGCTAGAATGGCCATATCAGATTCTGGTAATTTCCTTTCTAGAGAATTTTGGAAGTAAGTCAACTGGTTTCGTACTTTACACTGTGAGGCAATTTATGTAACCATTCTAACTTGGTGTAGCTTTCTCATCTTTTAAATGGGTTAGCCACATTTTGGGAAGCAGTGCACATTATCCAACATGCTGTTTTCACTAAGTAGTTCCATTTAGACAATATCAATTAATTCTATATTATTTATGGCTAAGGAATTTTTCTTGGGGTCAAACATCTGTTTCTATTTATCAGCTCCTCCATGCACTCAACGAATTCCAGTTGACTTGAAACTTAGCACAGAAACCACGTATATTTTGCTCTTTATTATTGCCTCAACTTTTAGCCTGTTGCTTAACAGCGACTAGAGGAATTAACTCTCCTACCTGAAGTCCTTATTTCCTTCCTGTGTTGATGCCTGTGCGAGAAAGGGGGTGGGAGAGGATGCTGGTGGAGTTGAGTTCTGTAAATGTGTTACCTACTTCCTTGTAGCATTCTAAACTTATATTACTGATGTTTCAAAGGATGTTCCTCCACCATTCTATTGGGAAACAAGCTTGTGACTACATTACTCATATAACTAATAATTGTATAAATTTTAATCAAGCTCCTCAGTAAACAGTTGCTTTTCCAGGCTGAAGAGGACAATGTTTCAAACTGCCTCAGAGACCAAAACCTGAAACCCTCTGAACACGTTAGTAGTTATTTCCTCCTTTGCTTGTGCCTTTTCTGGCTTCATCATTAACATTTGATATGTGATGACCATAATCTCACATGGCATTCAAAAAACGTGAGCACTGAAGTTGGATAGCACGCTAATTTTAGTTGGGCTTCTAGTATTTTTATTTATTTATTTGAGAGAGAGAGAAAGAGAAAGGAAGGAAGGAGGGAAGGCAGGCAGGAAGGAAGAAAGGAGAGAAAGGAAGGAAGAAAGAGAAAGGAAGAGAGATTTGTTGTTCTACTTACATTGGTTGATTCTTGTATATGCCCTAACTGAGGATCAAACCTGCAACCTTGGTGTATCTAACCAAGCCAGGGCTCTAGTATTCTTAATGCACTTACATTTTCTTCACTTTTCAGCCCTAATGTATGATTCCAAATGTACTTCCAAGAATGTACTTTCTCTCCTGAAACTGATAGTTTAGAGCTGTTAATTTTATAACTATCACTTTTTTTTTTTTTTTGGTTTTTCAATTACAGTTGTCCCATTTTTCCCCCATTTCTCTCCCTGACCCTGCCCACCCCTTCTCCCACAATCATATCCCTCCCGTTGTCCATGTCCATGAGTCATTTATACACGTTCTTTGACTAATCCCTTCCCTTACTTATCCCCCTTCTCTCCCTCCCCCCTCCCCCTATTGACTGCTATTCTGCTCTTTGTTCTATTTAGTTCTTCTGCTTGTGTTGTTCTTTAGTTTCCTGTATTAGGTGATATCATATGGTATTTTTCTTTCTTTGCCTGGCTTATTTCACTAAGCATAAATAACTATCACATTTATCATAAAATGTTTTCTTATACTTAATAAGTTGAAATCTAGTTACTACTTTTCTAAACACTTGTACAAATTGGTGAGATTTCATACCTATGTATTACCTCTTTTCCTAGCTACAAATTTGGAGCTTTTACATTGATTAAATTTGGGCTTTCTGAACATTTATAAATGTATTCAATGTTTGCATCAATTTTGATTCACAAAGAACTCACTCTAGAGGAAACTACACATATATCCTTATTCTGAGTACAAGTGTCTTCCTGATTTAGGCCTGCGCATGATAAAACTGCCTTATGACACTAAACTTTCTGTCCCATGGAGATATCTGTCTTCCTCTTGTTTAAGGGCAAACTGATATACAGCCAGCATGCTCCGGTATGGCTGTGTTGATGGCTTATGATACTGTCCATTCTGACTGGGTGAGACTTCTTTTGTGATTTTTTTGGAGCCAAAGCAATCCATATTGTTAATATTTTGGATACCTAAGATAATCACAAAATAAATGACGTCAGGACCACATTTTAGATCTTGGTTTTAATGCATTGTTTGAAAATAATGTTTTACTTCTCTTTCCTGGGTAGAGAACTAAGATAGCCATAAAATAGGTTGAAGTGAAACCACCAGTGTAAAATAAAGGAACTGAATTATCTGCAAACTGCAATTGAGAATTAATGGTGCATTTATAGGTCTGGCTGTAAGCCATGCATCTGAGGCTTCTAGGAACTGAGAGTTCTTTGAATCTTTCAGGTGATGGGAACAGGAGTGGATCCATTAACTCAATATCATTCCCCTTCTTATTTTATAAAATGACTAACTATATGACATGTTCCTTTCAGCCTGGTCAAAATATACCAGAGCTGTCTAAAAATATCTAATAAGTTTAATTTCTTTAAGAGACGGAGCTATAGCTTCAGAGTCTTTGCTAGAAGTTCTCTATTTTTCAGTATTTAATTGAGGTCATATAGACACAGTGGTAAGAATAAGGAAACATATCCCTAGACTATCACAGAAACCCTAGTGTGTTTGAAGATCCAATCATTTATTTTGAATTCCATAAAGTGTTAGAAGGAATCCAGTTTGAATTTTTTTCAATAGGTTGAGGTCTAACATTATTTTTCAGTAGTTTTGCTTAATTGTTTGCTTAAATTTTTTCTTAAGCTGATTGTTAGAGCTTCCTGTGGTCTGGGCACTGGTTCCAGAAAGAACCTGAAAAGTAAGATTTCAATGAGTATGCAAATGCCTTATTATTTTTCGGAGTTAGAATTTTCTCTGTCGTTGATTCTCCCCAAGAATGTTCAAGGTCAGGCTTGATAATCAGTTGCTGGGGATATTGTAAAGAAATCCTGGCCCTTCAAAGTGTGGTCCAAGGACCAGCAGCATTGGTATCACCTGGGAGCTTGGTCTAAAAGTAGGCCCACTACCTCAGGCCCTAGACCTACTCAATCAGAATCCACAGTGTGATAAGGTATCTAATTAGGACGGAGTCAGGGAATGACCCCGGTGAGCCTAAATGACATTTCAAGTCTGGCACCTTAAGGTTCTATGTTACAGTGAGAAGGAACAACCTTCAACTGTATTCTATTTGACTCTTTCAGCATATGACTAAATGAAAGATGGTAGATGTTAACATCTTAGTGAAGGAGACTTGGGGATGGCAATTTCATTTTCTTTTACTTTTGCTCTTCTTTGGGGTGTATTTGTTACTCTAATGGTACTCAATTTTTATTCTGGTCTTTAAAAGAGACAACTGTGGATTTGGAAGCCCTATGAGAAAAATCTTGAACAGGATTTGGCATTTTTGTGATTTATTATTACTCATTAGCATTATAGGTTCATATCTTTCTTTTTTTAACTTTATGTTTTATTGTTTACTCTATTACAAAGTCCCCATTTCCCCCCCTTTGTCCACCTCCACTCAGCCCTTGCCCCCCCTTCCCTCAGGCCATTGCCACACACTGCTGTCTGTGTCTGTGAATTATGCATATATGTTCTTTGGCTGATCCCTTCACCTTCTTTTATATAGTCCTTGTCCCCGTCCCCTCTGACAGCTGTCAGTCTGAACCATGAGTCTATGCCTCTGTTTCTATTTTGTTCATCAACTTATTTTGTTAATTAGATTTCACACATAAGTGAGATCACATGGTATTTGTCTTTCACTGACTGGCTTATTTCATTGAGCATAATACTCTCCAGGTTCATCCATGCTGTCACAAAAGGTAAGAGTTCCTTTTTTTTTTTTTTACAGCCACATAGTATTCTATTGGGTAAATGTACCACAGCTTTTTAATCTACTCATCTACTGATGGGCTCTGGGCTATTTTCAGATCTTGGCTATTGTAAAAGATGCTGCAATGAACATAGGGGTGCATATATTCTTTTGAATTGGTGTTTTGGGATTCTTAGGCTATAGTCCCAGAAATGGGATCACTGGGTCAAAGGAAAGATCCATTTTTAATTTTTTGAGGAAACTTCATGCTGCTTTTCACAGTGGTTGCACCAGTTGCCACATTCCTGGCAACAATGCACTAGGGTCCCCTTTTCTTCATATCCTTGCCAGCACTGGTTGTTTATTGATTTATTGATGGTAGCCATTATGGCAGGTGTGAAGTAATATCTAATTGGGGTTTTAATTTGTATTTCTCTGATGATATGTTGAGCATGTTTTCATATGTCTGTTGGCCATCTGTATGTCCTCTTTGGAGAAGTATTTATTCAGGTTCTTTGCTTATTTTTTAATTGGATTGCTTTTCTTTTTTTTTTTCATGGTGTTGAGTTGTGTAAGTTCTTTATATATTTTGGAAATTAACCCCTTATCAGATGCGTCATTGAAAAATATAGACTCCCATTCAGTGGGTTCCCTTTTCATTTTCTTGATGGGTTTTCTGTGTTTTTCTTTTTCTTTTTGTAGCTGTGCAGAAACTTTTTGATTTGATGTAGTTATCTGTAATTTAAAGCTGGTAATGATGTATAATATAATTTCAAAAACTGAAACATGCCTAGCCCCGGCCAGTGTGGCCCAGTTGGTTGAAGCATCATCCCCTAAACTGAAAGGCTGTGGGTTTGACCCCCAGTCAAGGAACATGCCTGGGTTGCTGTTTGATCCCTGTTTGGGGTGTGCATGGGAGGAAACCAGTTGATGTTTCTCTCTCACATAGATATTTCTCTCTCTTTCTCTCTCTCTTTCTCTCTCTCCCCCTTTCTCTCTCTGTCAAAGCAAAGAAAAAATATCCTCTGGTGAGGATTAAAAAACTGAAATATGCTTAAAATTAGATAGTTTTGGCATTACTATCCTAAAAATACAATCACACTTTAAAAAATTAGTTCAAAAGGCTTTCTTTCTGCAATGAGAATAGTTATTCAAATTTTTATTTTACTTAGCTATAAGCAGGTTTTGGTGTGTGTGTGTGTGTGTGTGTGTGTGTGTGTGTGTGTATTTACTTTTGCCTTGGCTATGAAAGCAGTTTCAAAATAGTGTAGTTGTTAAGTAATTGCATTTGAAGAATTCAGTTTCTTCACAAATTCATTTTACAATTTTTTGTAAAGCAAACAAATATAAACTGGTGCACATACAACGCAATCTTTCTAAGAACACTTTGAAAGTCTTTAATGAATGAATGAAAAATAGACTTTTTTCTTACAACTATTTCTGAAGCCCCTTTCTCTTTAATTTCTTCAAATCTGTTAAATTAAATAATCTGGGGTGATTTATAATACCACAGACATTTTTGGTTGTCACATTGGTGTGTTGTGGGATTGGGGGAGCGCATCTGGTGGCTAGAGGCTAGGGATCTTGCTAAACATCCTGCACTGCTTAGGACATTCCCCTCCCCATCCCCCATAGCGAATTAGTCAGCCCAAAATGTCAGCAATGCTGAGGTTGAAAAGCCCTTTATTAAACTGAACTGGTTAATGTGTAAACTTGCAGTTAAGTCCTGTGCATGAGGATATGCTATTTAGAGACATAAAACAATTTATTGACTTAAAACATAAAGGAGTTTAAATACAATATCATTATTTTTACATTAGCAAGTGAAATGTCAAAATTCAGACTATAAGTTAACATGAGTCCAGTAGAATTTGTAAAATGTTATAAATATCAGAAATAACTTTGGGGGGCACCTTTCCTCTCTTTTCCCCTTTACCTCAGCTGCTGAATAGGTTTCCTGTTAAGAGAAGCTGAGCAAAATACTGTCATGAAAATATTGGATATTTCAATTAATAAATTCCAAATAAAAGTGGAATTAAGCTAAAAATTATAAAGAGCCCTTGAATGGCTTGTTGATTAGAAACTAATGTAACTCCTTGTCTAGGATAAAATACCAAACAGGCAGCAGCTGCTGGTAATTTGGTGCAAGTAATTGTAGAGCCAATAAGTTGAAGAAGTGCTTATTAAAAGAAACTGCTTTCCTATCTGCGTGTAAGTTCAATTGAGTAATGCACTCTACATGTGGTCTGACACTGGGTAAATTATACACCTGATTTAAAAACACTCCATTCACAAGAGCTCCTATTTTGCTCATCCATAAAATTTTTACTTTCTTCATTACTACTTGTAGCAGTGTATGGCATAATGTTATCAAATTAGGCTTTGAGGACATCTCAGGCTGGCACCCTGCTGACTTGAAACATGTGCTTAATATTATTGCAGTGCTTTTAACCCCGTGAGTGCCCCAGTTAGCCCACACAGGCATGCAGAATCTGTTCCTCTGTCTCTTTGCTGTCGCATCTCCACTTATTGAGAATGAGAAACACCAAAGATAAAGGGGTAGGGGTTGGAATGGGATTTAGTCCCTGGGTAGGAGAAATAAGTAGTTGACATTTATAGAAATAAGACAGACAAAATAAAAACTGTGTAACCTACTATTTCACAACTTTCAAAAATACAAGCCAAATGTAAACATTTGAAATTAGGGCATTCTATCTATTTGACCTAATAAATTCTGAAAAGCAAGACAAAACATACAATAGCACTTTCTGGATAAGTCACATGAAAGCCAAATTTGGAATGCCTTTTATTTCTATTTATAAATATCTAGGTGACTTTCATTAATTTTAACAAACATTTATTGCCTTCTGTCTACTAAGTTCCAGGCATTATGCTGAATGGTAAGATACAGTCATGAACTCATGCAGTCCTTGCCATCTTGCAGCTCACATCTTGCAAAAGAGTCAGGATTTCAACAAATAACTATAATGAATTGGTAAAATATGAATGATCTTAAGACCATTATTCAATATTTGTTCATTCATTCATTCATTCATGGAAGATGGTATTTGACACAATTACTCTACCTGCTGGGTTCCCAGAGCAGATATTGCTGTATTGTGGATCTAGATGCACCTGTATATCTCAGTCTGATACCATTAAATATGTCATGTGTTCTTTCTCCCTTTTCTTATTCCATGCTGACCTAGCAGTCTAATGATTATAATTTAGTTGCCCACCTGGAATGCCCATTGGGGGGAAATGTTCTTACTGGAAGACTCCAATGTCCACTCTTTTTTGTAATAATACCACTTGTTCTAAATTAACAAACTGGTATATTGATCATGATTTAGTTCTTTTTAAATTATATTTTATTGATTATGCTATTACAGTTGTCCTTATTTTTCCTCCTTTGCTCCTCTCCACTCCCTCAGGCAATGCCCCCACCATTGTTCATGTCCATGGGTCATGCATATAAGTTCTTTGGCTACTCCATTGCCTACACTGTACTTTACATTGCTTGGCTATTCTGTAACTACCTATTTGTACTTCTTAATCCCTCACCTCTTCACCCATTCTCCCACACCCCCTCCCATCTGGCAACCATCAAAACACTCTCCATATCCATGATTCTGTCTCTGTTCTTGTTTGCTTAGTTTGTTTTTTAGATTCAATTGTTGATAGATGTGTATTTATTTCCATTTTATTGTTCATAGTTTTGATCTTCTTTTTCTTAAAGAACTCCCTTTAACATTTCATATAATAATGGTTTGGTGATGATGAACTCCTTCAGCTTTACCTTCTCTGGGAAGCACTTTATTTGCCCTTCAATTCTGAATGGTAGTTTTGCTGGGTAGAGCAATCTTGGCTGTAGGTCCCCACTTTTCATGACTTTATGTAATGCTCTAGTTAAAGTTCCCTTTGACAATATACTTTTTATTTTAAATGAATACTTTATTAGTCTTGTGAGATTGATTAGTGTAACTTTATCTCCAAAGAGATGGACCCAACTTTCTGGGCACTGACAAGTTGGTTTGGGAGGCCAACAAAACTCCAGAAACTAGTATAAAGAATGGAAGCCACTGAGGATATGAGGATGTTTTTAAAAATAATACATGGAGAGAGAAAGAGAAAGAAAATGAGAGACAGACCAAAGAAAATCTTGAGAAATATCAATCTGCAAAAAGTGGAGGAATAAATGCAAAAGGAAGATGGAGAACCAGGAAACGTGAAACCAAGAGAGAAAGGGGTGTAGAAAGATGGTGGAAGAGGTGGATGAGTCTGGGAAGCAAGCCACTGGATAAGGCAATTTAGAGGTCCTTCGAGAGTAGTAGAGAAATGGCCTCCCATTTGCAACCAGTGAGGTACCAGGTTGCACTAAGTTATGGAATAAATAGCTGGTAGAGAAGTAGAATAGCTAAGAATGAGCTTTTAAAAAAATTTTACAATAGAATGTCAGCTTGAAAAGTTTCCTTTTGAAAGAGAGAAACTCGGTGTCTGTGGACAAAATGCAAAGCACTGTTGGAGATAGAGAACATAAATAATGAAGCAAAGTTCCAGGTAAGGCACTCATAAATGTCTTTATTATTCACTCATTCCTTCTTTCAAGTAGAGAGAGAGAGAGAGCATAGAGTTGTTAGGCACCCCTGTACTAGAGCCAAGTGGCCTGAGTTTAGACCCCAGTTTTACTACATCATCATCGTCATCATCGTCATCGGCAGCCGTCCGTCTCGAGAGACGATGGCGTAGCTTCTTGAGAGTCTATCTGCACCGCCGAGAATGGCTTCACTACAATAGCCTGGGCAAATGAACCCCTATGCCTCTCTGCATCTGCCTCAGAGGGTTGTTATAAGGAATAAATGAATTAATATTTAGAATGTCTCTGGAACTGTATCTGATACATGGTAAGCACATAAACATGTTTGATAAGTAAACAAAGGAGTTAGTCTGGACAAGGGATTTGTGCTGATGTATACAGTAGTCCGTCTCTATATCGCGGATCACTTATCGCGGCCTCAGTGTATCACGGGATTTAAAAAAATATTATATTTAATTATTTATCGTGGATTTTTCACTATATCGTGGGATTTTGCAGTACTGTATATGTTGTTAAAGTTATGTAGGTTTAAGAGTGTAGAATATGTTTAAGAACATAAGTAGTGTTTATAAAAGTGTGGAAAAGGTTAATAATGGAGTGGGAAATGTTAATAAGGGACTGGGAATGGTTTATAAGTGTGTGTGAAAGGTTTATAAAGCCTTAAAATATATATAAATACTAAAATAAATGTAAGGTTTCTACTTTACGGATTTCCACCTATCACGGGGGGAGGGGCATGGGGTCTAGAACGTAATACCTGTGATAAGTGAGGGAATAATGTATAGCAATTTTAGTCACTGCAGGCTCTGAGTAATTTTGGATCTCAAATACACCTGTGAGAAATTCATGAAATATTAAAAAAATATTTTTGTCATAAATTCCTATAGGATCAGAACCACTACTTTAAAAACTCAGTACAGGGCAATGCATACGTGGTAAATTATCCAAGCTTTCACTTCTTGGAAAAACCAGTGAGGGTTTGATCAGAACAGCAAACCTATTTCTGTTTTTTCTAACTTGTTGCTAATTTTGGTTTACTTCAAGGAGAGAGTGTTGTAGTACCTATTATTTAATTTTTAAATGACATGTTAATAAAGAGTCCTGATGACTACCTTGATGGGGAATAGTCAGTAGATGACTTATCACCCCCATGTCTGTCTAGGGACTGTCTTCCAGGCTGTGGTAAAAGATTCTGAGTGGGCTTTTCCCGGGGTTCACCTCAATGGCTCACCTGAGAACTTGGGTCTGGGAGTAGGTCTTGGACATCCTTTTGACTGGAAATGAGAGCAGAAGGGGCCATCCATTGTGGCGTTTCATTTAAAATAAAGTTTCAAATGGCTGCAAAGAACTGACATGCAGATTTCAAGGTTGAAGGCCCCACCCGGTGCTCACCAGCATGTGAATTTCAGGCCCATTGTATTCTAGTTATGTGATCTGGTCCAAATAGCTAAACTTCCTTTATGCATTGCCTTTAGTCCTAATAAGGCTCAGGAAACTACAGTGTTGCTGCTGCTTCTATTCCCTATATGGTGTTATATTGTAAAATTATGAAGGGACTTTGTGTACCACATTAATTCTAAATGCTTAGAATTAATCTTAACACTCATATCACTGTAACTAGTTAATTAACTTAGAACAATAGGTAAAGAAGTTGAACTTTACCTAAAAGCAGAATTAGCCTTAGTTATATGATTCAGTAGATTTCAAAAAGTGTTAACACCTTTCCTTTTATTTTGCATTTTTGACTCTCAATAGATGTTTTAAAAAGTATTTTATTGTTGACACTATTACAGATGTCCCCCATTTCCCCCACTTTGCCTCCCTCAATCCAGCCCCCATTCCCCCTTCCCTTGGCCTTTACCATACTATTGTCTGTGTCTATAGACTATGCATGTATGTTCTTTGGCTAATCCCTTCACCTTCTTTTATCCAGTCCCCCCAACCCCTCCTCTCTGACATTTGTCAATCTGTTCCATGATTCCGTGCTTCTGGCTCTGTTTTGTTCATTAGTTTATTTTGTTCATTAGATTCCACATATTCGTGAGATCATATGGTATTTGTCTTTTTTTCACTAGCTTATTTGGCTTAGCATAATAATCTCCAGGTTCATTAATGCTGTCACAAAGGGTAAGAGTTCCTTCTTTTTCACATCTGCATAGTATTTCATTGTGTAATGTACCACAGCGTTTTTATCCATTCATCTCCTGATGGGTACTTGGGCTGTTTCCAGAACTTGGCAATTGTAAATAATACTTCTATAAACATAGGGGTGCATATATTCTTTCTGATTGGTAGTTCAGGATTCTTAGGATATATTCCCAGAAGTGGGATAACTGGGTCAAAAGGCAGTTACATTTAAAATTTTTTATTTGTTTATTTATTTTTTTATTTTAAAATATTTTTTACCATTTTTAATTTTTTGAGGAAACTCCATACTGCTTTCCACAGTGGCTACACCAGTCTGCATTCCCACCAAAAGTGCATTAGGGTTGCCTTTTGTCCACATCCTTGCCAGAACTCGTTGTTTGTTGAGTTATCCACAGTAGACATTCTGACAGGTGTGAGGTGATACCTCATTGTAGTTTTAATTTGCATTTTTCTGATGATTAGTGATATTGAGCATTTTTCATATGCCTATTGGCCACCTGTATGTCCTCTTTGGAGGAGTGTCTATTCAGGACCTTTGCCCATTTTTAATTGGATTGTTTGTCTTCCTGGTGCTGAGTTGTGTAATCTCTTTATATATTTTAGAGATAACCCCTTATCAAATGTATCATTGGCGAATATGTTCTCCTATACAACATCCTTCCTTTTAACTAAATAGGGCAAAGAAATGGATCAGGGAAAAGACAGGACTTAGAGGTGCCAGAGCCTATCCTAATACCTGACCCAAGCAGATCCTTAAAATGAGCAGCTTGAAAAAATGTGCTGTTGGAATTTCTGAATTATTTTAACTTTCTAATTTATACATTTTGGTTTTTTTCACAAGTTTAATACAAGAATGTTTTATTAGTTTTAAAATAATAAACACTATTGTTTAAAATAAAATACAGCAAGAACAAAACATGGAAAATGAGGGTACATAGAGAGAGCTGGAAATGATAGCAGTGATTGTTGGTGGAGACTCCAGGAGTGATTAAAAGTGCTCACTTTTTAAAAAAATTACATTTATGTTCTAGACATTGGGAAGTTCTCTATAAGCTTTATTGTATTTAATCCTCTTATCAAGCCTAAATGTTAGTTGCAATTATTATTCCATTTTGCAGACCAAGAAACCTACAAGAAATGCCAACAGTCTTATAGCTGGTTGGTGGCTGGTCAGGATTCAAACCCAGTTGCTGTGGCTCTAAAAATCTCTGCTCTCAACACTGAGCTATGTTCACTTCTGACAAGTTCCCATGTCAGGAGTATCAGTAATATCAGGAGCTGCTGCTCTAAGTTCAAGCAAGTACAGAAACAGTTCAAAAGAGCCCACCATATTTAGTTCACTCATTATTAAATAAACTGTGCCTTGGATACCAATATCTCTTCCTTTCTTCTAAGATACATCCTGTATGCCAGGTTACTCTTATTTTTCGCTAACTTATTCAACAGTCTGATCCTTATAGCTTTTCCCCAGCTAGATGTGTACCTCTGGTCTCTCTCTCTAGAACTCCAAAAGGGATAGCTTTTGTTTGCCTCTCTCTGTGCCTGCGTTCTTCTCCCAGCTCAGGAGTGCACTGAAATCTTATATAATTAGTGGACACCCTTTTAAGAAAAAGAATACACAACTACACATTCAAGATTAAATAAACAATATTTATTTTAAATAAAGAGAAATGGCAATAGATCACAACTTTTATACAAAGTTCACAAATACCTCAACACCTTGCATTACTAAGGTTGCTCTCAAGACTTTGCAAATGGATCACGCAAGCAAGGATGCCTGATAGGAGAGTCACTCTCTTTGCCCCAGCTTGCCCCTCAGAGCAACCGGGCACTGGTGCTACACAACCCCTGCCAGCCCTTCCAGTCTGAAATGAAAGAGAAGTTAGGAAGGGCTTTTCTTTTGATGTCACAGACAAATAAAATAGAAATTATTAATGAAAAAGTAAGCAAAACAAAACAAACAGAAACCAGTACTGGTCACAGTAAAATTTGAAAAGATGGATTTTAACATCAGATAAACTGAAAAGCAAGGCAAAGGCCAAGTAGCAGGTGTAATGCTACAGGCTTACTCCCATGTCGTGTACGTTAGCAGAGGGGCTTCTAATGAGTGAGTCTGAAGTGCTTCAGGGACCACGAGAGCTCTAGGTTGAATTCCTGTGTGTTACTAGAGCCAGAAGTTTCAGTAAGTAGAGGAAAACGTCTCTAGACTTCTCTCTGTTTTGCCTTAATTCCTGCTGAATTAGCAGGGCAGCTCTCGATCTTCCCATTGCCGCTAGGCTTCAAGAGGTCACACCTAAATTGTCCGCCTAGTGGCTTCTCACAAGGTTGCACTTGCCCAGGAAGGTAAGTTAATTCAGGAATCAGTGCATTAGAGGGGAATCAAGATTCTCTTCCATATTCTATCTTTTCTTTTTTAAGCAAACAAAACACTCAGCAACTTAGAGAACTGAAATATTTGGACCAAAGTAAGGCCATGGATTGAAGGCTAAACAAAAATCAGAACACGTAATCTTAGGCTGCTATTGCCAACTAAAAGATAATACAGTGATTTTTAAACTTGGCATGGTAGTTTACTGATACAAAGTCTTTCAATGTGCTGTCTCATTAATACAACAGACAACCTTGAAAGGGAGGTATTGTAGTCCAATTTCATTAATAATAAAGGAGTATTAGCAAAATGCACCTTTAGAAAGGGTCTCCTTCATGTTGTAATGTCCCCATGATGTCAGAGTTTTCTCCATTGTACACACTAGGAAGCAGAGGCACGGAAAGCAAAATTACTATCTACATTCATGGTTCTATGAAGGTGGCAGGGGTGCCGGAATTTGCATCCAGGCAGTCTGGCTCCATGGCTGCCACTCTTACCATCCATCTACATATTGTCAGTGGATTGCCCCAGGTCTCACTCGCTGCTAGTGAGAAAGCATGGAACTATCTCCAAAACTTGGTGTGAAAAACGTGGTGTGAAAAACTAAGTATGTCAAAGAACAAAAAATCATGTCTGGTAGGAACATTGGGGAAAAAATAGAGAAAATGGCCTGAATTCTAGCCTAGCACAAATGTGTCATTCCTTCTCCATCTACACTCCCCGCCCCCGGATTTTCAAAACTCAAGTGTAGTATAAATATTTTTCGAAATGAACTTTTCATCACAGTTTAAAATGTTTGTTCTTAAGTGAAGTTTTACACTGACTTGGTGGTATTTTACAAGATTCTTAAAGGCATGGAGAATGTTTGAAATCTTACCTTGCTTATACTGGCAGCCGTGCTGTATGCTGTCTTACTCAAAGATCAATGAATGAGCATTAGAGTTAAAAGAAATAAAAATATTCCACTCTATTTGTTCTCTTTATCTTACAAGAAGGATAATTCTCCACAATCTATCTTTACTCAGAGTTATAAAAGTATCACTAGATGTAGGAAATACATCCTTGAAAGCAGGCACTAAAAATGATCCAGCATCTTAGAATATCAGATAAAAAAGCAGAGATGAGATTTAAAATGCTTTTCATAAAAATCCTATCTTATATTTAGCTAAGTAATAGATTGAAAAATTGGCACCTTTTTGCACCAGAGCAATTACCACCGCTGCTATAGCGAAGGCTGATGCTTGGCCAACACCTGCAGTGGAACTGAATTAATGGAATTGATTGTAGGCACATTTTTAGGAAAAAAAAAAAAGTTGTTTTTGAGAAAAAATTACAGATTTGTGCATAATTTAAAAAAATTTCCCATAAAAGTAATAGACTTTCTGCTATTAAAGGCACATTTCTAGAATAGATCAAGACATAATTGTTAGATACTTCACACTTGCACAGAACAATATAAGAAAGCAGAGCTGGTCCACTTTACAGATAAAACATTTAATGACTGTTTACTATATGCTAGTTCTGTGCTAATCACTTTACATATGTTGACTCATTTAATTGCTCTAGATGAGAGGGATTACTATGATTGTATTTCTGCATATAGGAAAACTGAGGCTCTGAGGGTGTTATGTAACTTGTTCAAAGACCCACAGCTAATAAGTGTGGACCTGACCTAGAACCCAGAGTGTCCAAAGCCTTTTCTTTCTAGACTCTTTGTTTTATCATTAAACAGTGCTGTAACTTCCTCAAGAAAGGAGTGGGTACCTTTGGCTGCCTGCCCTTTCATCAAATATAAGTCATTTGACTTAATTTTGCTCTTCAGAAACCTGTATGCTAAAGACCTCTGGTTCTCATGGAAAACCATTGGTCCTGTCCTACTCACTTCCACCCTGTTTTTATAAATAGATGGTTGTGGAAAACTGGAAAAATGAAGATAATGAGAAGTTAAAAGATATATGCTCTATGTTTGAGAATAGAGGAGACAGGATTTTGTCATATTGTCAGCCCCATTCTGATTCAGAGGCCTATTGGTACTGAACAAAAACAAAAGTGAAATCATGTCCTTTGTAATATTTTTATGTTTTCTCCATGTTCTGCAAATTTATTTTATTCACAGTGGAACCAAACCAAAGTTAATGAAGTGCAACAATAATAATTATATAGGTATGTGCATACCTATATACATACACTGTATATATATGCACATTGTTTAGATACACTGTTTGCTGGATGAGGTATATAGACCTTTTCTAGGATTAATGTAACAATTCTCTACAGCTAAGCTCAGGGGAGAAGTATTTACTGACTTGACTCTAAAGTCCAAATTTCTACTTGCAAAAGAATTCACTCTGGAATCTCATATATAAATAGCAGCAGTAACAATAAGAGCTGCTAACATTTAAGCAACAGTGCTCTGTGCCACACACAGCGCTCATTGCTTTAGGTGCACCATCTCATTCTCATCTGCAGATGAGGCCCTTCTGTGGTGAAGAACTCCGGCAGTGTCTCACCAAACCTGAGCCCTGTTCAAGCCCAGGTCTGGATGACTTGGGAGTCTGACCCTTGCTTTGTTCTTGTATCATGTGGCCGCTGGCCATCAGCCACTGACAGTGCATTCCTTTCTTTGGGTGCTCCTTTCCACACTTCTATGTCCCTCATAGCCTCAAATGGGGTCTTGAGGAAAAATTTCCTCCTGCAACTTTTTTTTTTTTTTGCTAAGAAGCAGTTCATTTGTTGGGGCTCATCATGGCCATCAGCTATGCACTGGGGCTTGGTGTCAAGGTGTATCACTGAAATGCAGCCTGCATGTGTTTATGTGAATAGTGTTGATTCAGAGCAAGCCTGTGATGAACACTTGCTAACAGCCTGCAGTGCTGATGGCTTTGTCATTAGCTTCCAAAGGCAGGAACTTGCTATTGGCTGATTAATTTCTCCTTCTTACCCAGCAGAAAAGGACAGCATATAGGTAAAAAACATACCAATTTCTTTGATGAATCCAAAGTGCTTCTCCAATGAGAAGCCTAACTGTATATTAATATATTTCTGTAAATCACCAGCAAAGAAAGTTTGGTGCTGCCTTTTTCATGATTCTAAAAATTCTGTGAATTATTTGATGCTGCCAAATTGGTGGAATAGTTTGGTGCGACTTTACAATCACTTTTGCAAAATAGTTTTTTAAAAAACAAAAAACCAACAAATGACAACTAAACAAGATCTATACAAGGTACCAAATTACTCTATTAGGAAATCTAAAAAATTTCAATACCAACAACTTGAGTTAACCTTGATACCCACTGATGGGTATCAAGTGTTATTTGTACGAGCGTATGACTGAATAGTTCTTTTCTGACTCCAGATCCAGTTATTGAAGTAGGAAAGTAAGTGTCTAGAAAATTCAGGGCAACTTTTGTTTCCTTCAGTCAAGGAGTGGAGGGCTCAGTAGGAGAACTGGACACAGAACACCCAAAGTGGGGTGTGGCTTAGCAGAGCCCAAGAGCTGGTTTCTGCCAGGCACAGAGAGAGCACTAGGTCCTCTGGGTGGATTTCACAGGGAAGACCTTGTTAGCAAGTCCATACACTTGGGTTTCCATCACAGTATGCTAACACTAGCTCTGTGCTATGGTGAAAATCACTTAGTTCTCTGACTCTCACCCTCACCATCTCTCAAATGAGAAAGTTGCAAGAAATAACACTCAAAGCCTTTCTAACTTGAAAAGTCTAAGAACTATCCACCTACTGAAGCCTCTTGTGAAACTGTGAGGTCAAGTTTGTGAGTGGCCATTACAAAGGCTTCTCTGGACAAGTTTCACTTTAGAAAATAACCAGTTTTACATGTCAATTTTATGAAGCCCCTTATGCATTTTAAGGAGGGAAATCTGACCCCCATGGAAATGCCACATATTTTTTTTTTTAATTAAAAGAATGGATTAGTGTATTCTCCCTTGAGAGTAGTATGTACCTTTGTGTAGACCTTACATTACAAAGGCAGCTTTATCAATATTTCCATCTGGGCATGTATGATATTATCAAATATATAGAATGGAAGTCATTGGACAAAATGCTTTTTGATATGAATGAGAAATTTAGTTTGTTTGGTTATGGAAAAATTAACAAAGGACAGGAATAAGAAAGGTCTGGCTTTTTTTCCCTCTAAATAATTTGACTAGCATTTCATACTTGAACTTCTAGAAAAGCTTTCATAAGCTTTTTATTTTGACTGTAAATTTGCATCTTTATACCATTTCCTACCTTATACTAAAGTCTTGTCTTCCAAATAGCCTCTGAATTGTTGCCTGCCATTCATATTTGACACATAAATGTGTGGTGTTTTTTGTGGAAGCACATTACATAGTACATATCCCTCTGCACGTTTGTATATTTAGAAAGAGAGAATTTCTTAATATATAAGTGACTTTTAAATACACACACATGGCCTCTTTTATAGGTGGGCTTTTTAGCTGATGAAAAACTTAATTCTGTTGTGCTCATAATGCTTCCCTCTAAATAAACATCACAGAGTTTGGAAGGAAAATCCTGCTCCCCGTCAAATACTTTTGAGGAACAATAGCTGCTTTTCTGGTTGTGAAAGGCAAGCTGAAACCATACTACAAGAGAAAACAGTGGACCTAGTAGAACAACATTTTGTACTCAGAAAAGACACGCCAATTTGAACAGAGGACTTTAAAAAATAAAGTCAAAAAGGGTTTTTTTTTTTTGTTTTCATTTATTTTTTTAATATATAAAATGCCCTTCTTCAACAGTACAAGCTTTTCTCCCCCCTCCTCCTGTAAGATGTTTAGAACTGTATAGAGACAGTTACATACACAGGCATCTCAAATGAGAGGGCACCACACATACATGTAATTGGTTGCTTTTTTTCTTTTCCTCAGCTCTCTGTAAAAAATGTGAAAATGCTCCTGCTTCTGCCTGGCCATTAAAAGGCAGTGGCTGCACCATACTGTGATCTGGGAGCTGAAGAAAATGGCCAGAACTGACTGATATCTGATAAACAGTAACAGGAGTCAGTTTATTGCACCAATCGTTAAATAATGGTGCTGATTATAAGGCTGCTAACTGCAGATGCTGTAATTGTCTGTCATAAATCTTAGTCATTTGTGACAGGAGCACAATGAAAGGGAGCATCTGCTTGAGGGCAAATGACTTCTGATAAATATCAGCTCTACTAAAATGTACTTGGATGTGTCTCAATATTTTGGAGAGCCATTCATGTTGCTTCCACAAATGTGAAGTTATTATCGGTTTGTATTGATTTTGCCACCCCCCCCCCTTTTTTTTTAAAGAGACAGAGTGACTCAAGGTTGTGTTGAATAGCATCTCAGCTCTTTATCTGATCTACTCATTTTTCTCAAATGCATGTTTGAGTGAAAAAAAAATAATTGCACTTTTTTTTTTTCAGTAGATTGCTGTTCAGAAACACAGCCTGGGAAATTCAATATGCAGCTTATAAAAAATAACAAAAGCCAACATTTGTTGAAGGGGCAGGAAGAGCCTTTGGATTTTTATGAAGGTTATTTTTTCAGAAAAGATTTTAAGTTTTAAAATGCCAATCTCTAATGGACTTTAGCTGCATGAAAGTGAATTACATGTTCGTCTATTATGCCTATAAAAATAGTTAATGTTATCATATTCATTATAAAATCTACCCAAATGATAAAAACTATGTAACAAGGACTCCTTTAAGTTAAAAAAAAATGGAAAAGTTAATATTACATAAAATTAACATCCACATTTTAATAATAGCTTTTTCTAAAATATTTATCTCATATGAAACTTTTAGTAGCTGCATCAAGGACAGCTTAGAAGTACAAAGCAAAGAAAATGAGGAAGTTCACATTTCCTACTGTGGAACTTCAGCTTTGTGTTGAGTTCAAACTTACAAGTGCGGTTTGAAGATGGTGAGAGTTATTAATAAGTGAAGGCGGTATCTGTTTGTGGCTGTCAATTGTTATCAGAGATGTGGGTCTCCCATCAGATCTATGTGAAGAAAGTAAGTTTTCCATGTAATTTCTCAGTCTGTCCCATGTAATTTCTCAATTTGAGAGAGTCCAGCTGAGGTCCAAGAGAGGCTCAGGTATGGGACAGAGTAGATGTGAGGATATACCAGGAAGGTGGGATGCATTCAGGAAATCAGAGAGCCACTTTCATGTGGGCTGCCTGGAGTCTTTTTTTTCTGAACTTTTCTTCTTCTCTTTATAGTTCAGTGCCTCAGGCTGAAATACCCAGATAAAGTCATCCATACATCAACAGAATAAAGACTCTAGGGACTGTTGCAGTGACAGTATTTATGGTTTCACAATCTTATTCAGAGGAAGGTATAGATGTACTTTTTAAAAAATCTTGACTCAGACACTTACTTCTGTCCTTGACCATGAAACAAATTGTGCCTTTTGGAATCCCTAATGGCTCTAATAATTGTAGATACCCAGAGCCTCATGGTAATAGGACCCAGGGTGTGACACTGTCTTTAGTTAATGATTCCTCTTAAAACAAAGAGTCTCTGGTATTTTCGTAACTGAATTTTCTAGGACAATGTCTGAAACAGAATGCTCTATAGTGACCCTCCTCTTTAAATGTAAATTTTGGCAAATGAGGTAGTCTTCAGTGGTATTTTTAAGAAACAGAAAAACAGGCCCTAAATTCAACCTTGTATAAAAACATAGGAGGAAGCTATATGGAAAGAAAGTGTATTTTGGTTCAGACCAAACTGAATTTGATTCTTAGCTCTACCCAGCAAGTTCTTAACCTTTCTCATCTGTCATTTTTATAAGGACACTTTCCGTTGATACAAGTGTTGTAAGATATAGTACCTATAAATCATTTGGTACAGTGCTTGGCACAACGGAGACATCCAATAAATATCTATAGTTATTGCTAAGTACAATATTACTAACATTGTAAATTTACTTATTACTATTATATATTAATAAAAGTTATAAATTGTACATGCCTCTCTGTGTTTGCATTTGCATGTCAGGCTTTTCCTGATTTAATATTGTGATTTATCTTGTTAGGAAAGAAACTGCTTGGAAACTTAGATAAATTGTGGATTTCTATTTTTATGTGTGTATTTCCATGAATAAGTACAGAAATGAAGAAGTATATGTTACATACAGAAGTCTAGTCTACTGCGGTTGGAGATGACAAAAGGAGTTCAGGGGCTAAAAACACTAACATTTATCCCTTCTTTAGAGTTTGCTATATGGTTGGGTGGAAAGAACTAGCAGTTAAGTATACATTAATTGTTTCATGCGTACTGAACAGTGTAGTGTAATAGAGGTTTAGAAGAGACCAGAGTAATTGGAAAAGGGACCTGAGCTAGACTTGTAAGGCCCAGTTTGGGTAGGTCTAGTCACCTGATTTTAGTGAGGCCAACAGCATGAGCAGAGACATGAGTGTGACATGTGAGATATGGAATAAGTAGGATATATTTGGGGGATAATTGAAATAATAGTAGAGACTATGTGTTGGGACAGACTGGGAAATAAATGAAGTTGAATTGGTGATAGTAGTTAAGGTCTTAGTAGTAGTGTTATCATTTTTATTATCATTAATAGCTAGCACTTATTAACTCTAATCATGTACCAGCCATTAAAGTAAGTTCTTTCATGCATGATTTCAATTAAACCCAACAGCAATCCCAGGAGATAGGCAATATTAGTCCCACTCATCGGGTAAGGAAATTAAAGCTTAGTGAGTTCACACAGAGTCAGTACAGTATGATGGTTGAAAGTCAACACTATAGCCAAACTGTCTGGGTCTGAATGTCAACTTTACTAATTACCAGCCATGTGACCCTTGAATAATTGCTTATCCTCTGTGTTCCTATTTCCTCATCAGTAAAAAGGAATAATAACAATACCCAACTCACAGGGTCATTGTAAGGATCCAATGAGTTTAATTTACATTTGTATGCGCTTTAGAATACTACTCAGTATGTATGTGATCATGTGTTATATGTGTTTGTTCATATTGAATGAATATCGATATCGGTTATGTGGAAGACAGAGAATCTTTATATTACTACTTCTTAGATTGACCATCAGTTAAAGCTGAGAGGATAATATACAGTAATTTATATTCATTATAGAAAAAAATAGAACATACAGGTAAAAAAATTAAAAATCTTTACCTTCTTTTTCATACATAATTATTATTTTATTGTATCTTCTTTCAGAATGTGTATCTATGAATATATGTCTTATGATCTATTTTGTCACTTAAACATTTTTTTCTTAGAAACATTTTCTATTCCAACATATTCAGCTACATTACAGGTTTTAATGGTCATGTAATAATCTTACATATGAATGTGGTATACAAAATGAAACCAATCACCTACCTGTATAGACTATTTTCAATCTCTTTTTGCTATTACAAACAATGCTACAGTGACTAACCTCATGAATTTATGGAATTATTTTCTTAGGATAATCCCCAGAAGTCTAAATCCTAAGACAAAGTTATGCCATTTGTCAAATATATTCTATCCATACATATTACCAAAGCACCACTCCAGAAATTTTTAACAATTTCCAGTTCCATCAACAGTGTATAGTTTTCATCTCTCTATACCTTTGCCAACAGTAGTTATTGCCATCCTTTTAAATATTTCCAATCTGAAATGTGAAATACCATATCATCATTTGCAATTGCTTTATTATTACTAGTGACCATAAACCTTTTAATATACTTATTAAACATTTATATTTTTATAAAATTTCTATTTATGTTCTTTTTCCCAATTCCAAAAAGATTAAAGTATTTTATTAGAAATACAATTTCATGATTATGATAGTAATCTTTTATTTGCCATGTTTTGAAAATAAGTGTTTGAATATGTTTTGGTCAGAATTTGAAAAGGGGAAGGAATAAATGAGTTTGGTTTCACTGGAGATTAGCAAAGAGACTAAAATTCAAACCTGAACATTTTCTATACTTGCTATAAAACCTTTGATAGTTTCCCTTTGTCGTAAAGTCTATGTTTGAAAACTTGGCTTGTTAGGTTCAGGTGATGTTTCTCACCTCTTTTCCAGTCACTTCCTGATACATCAGTGTTGCGTTAGAGCACAGCAGCTTGTGAGCAGTGACTGTACACATCTCTTCCTAGCTTTACGTTCAGTGATGTCATATTGGTAGTTTGAATCAGCCATGGAGGAGTATTTATACCATAGAAACTGGTAAACAGTAGAAATTAGGGCTTTTTTCTTGGAGACTTAATTGTTAAATAATATTTACCAGCATCCCACTACATACATATATGGTTTATAGCCATAAACTTCTAAGTATTCCTAATCCAGGTCAGGACTGAGACATATAGGTACCCCAGACTAGTTGCCCCTTCAAACCAATATTTTGTCAACACAGATTAGCAATGTGTGGGAGAGGCATGGAAACAGACCCACTAAGGGCAGTGCTCAGCCTTTCTGCCTTTTGTCTGAACAACCAGTTCTGGCCCAAAGTTGCCCACCCTCTGAAGTTAAAGGAAGTATGCAGTGCCCTGTCCTTCTTAGGAAGCCTTTGGTCTAACTTCACTCCCTCATGCCCACTACAAGTGGCTTATCAAAGCAGTTCCTACAACCATAGATAGTCCTTTCTTTGAGGAGAATTTTGCTCAATACAATTCTTTTCCATCTTGCTTTACGTTCCTCTTATAGAACAGGATGAAAGGCAACAGACCGGCTAGCCCAACCCTCAGCTGAATCTGCCCTCGGGATGCTTTCCTTCCTTATTCTGTGTCTAGGTCCATGTGCTCTTGCTTTCTATCACTTACCCCTCCATCTGGTTGATATAGAACTTATTCAATGGACCCCACTGACAATGCACACTCTTCATTGTATGCAGCCTATATATATTTTTTCTATACATCTTGATAGTAATAGTACTTACAGCCATGAGCCACTCCAAGCAGTGACACTCTATCCTTGTCAAAGAACCTTACGTAGTAAGGTTGCGATTATGCTTGGCTGATGGGTGTTCTTGAAGAGATATTCCCCCTAAGGAAACATTATATTGAGGTTAATATTTTGGCAACAGTTTGTCAGATGACTGAAAGAAAAGAAATACAATGACCATTGTTAGGAAGACTGATGAGGGTGTTAAAATTGTGTAGAGAGGATCATCTAGTCATGAGAAAGTGATGAACACTTGGAGGTGGGTAGTAGTGATGAGGATGGAAAGAAAGAGCAGACATGAGATATTTTAGGCAAGGAACTGTGGAACTTGGTGAAAGATGGCCTAGAAAAAAGAATAGAAAATTTTTAAATTTAATTATTTTAATTGAATTTATTGGGGTGACACCAGATAATAAAATTATTTAGATTTCAGGTGTATAATCCTATAAAATACTATTTGTGTATTGTATTGTGTGTTCACCACCCCAAGTTGTCTTCCAACACCATTTATTGCCATTAGACCCCCGTTCCCCTCTGATAATCACCATACTATTGTCTATGAGGTTTTTGTTCTTTTTTTCCCCTTAGTCCCTTCACCTTTTTCACCCAGCACCCTACCCCTTCCCCTCTGACTGTAGTCTGTTCTCAGTATCTAAGAATCTGTTTCTATTTTGTTTTTTGTTTATTATGTTCATTAGAGTTCAAATATGAGAGAGGATCACTCAAAACTGGAATTTATTTATTAGAAAATTGGGTATTTATTCATACATGTTTAAACTTCAGTCACCTTCAAAGTACTCTCCAGTAGATGCAATACACCTATTGAGACATTTTTTCCACTGCTCAGAGTTTTTGAACTTGTTAATTTTGATGCTTTTTAGTGCTTCTGCCGTTTTTGTTTCATCTGTTCCACACCAGCAAAACATTCCCCTTTGAGGACTTTTTCATCCAGGGAAACAAAAAGAAGTCACTCCGGGTGAGATCAGGTGAATAGGAAGGGTGGAGCACAGGGGTCATCTTATTTTTGGTCAAAAAACTGCTGAACACTCAGCGCAGGTGCACTCATAAATCACCCACCATGAAATGGACAAACATGTCGACTCTTCCAAAAAAAAATTCACTGAAACCGAATGCAGCCTCTCACAACAACACCAGCTGGTATTTGATACAGATGGGTTCCTAGAATACTCACCTAGTGGGAGAAGATTGTACAAAGGGCCCACAGTCCAGAAAATAGTTTCATTTTTGGGAGGGTACCCCCTCATATAAGTGAATTCATATGGTATTTCTTTTTCTCTGACTGACTTAGTATAATACTCTTCAGGTCCATCTATGCTGTCACAGAAGGTAATGTTTCCTTCTTTTTTTACAGCTGGGTAGTATTCCATGTGTAAATACACTATAACATTTTTATCTGCTCATCTACTAATGAGCACTTGGGCTGCTTCCAAATCTTAACTATTGTAAATAATGCTGCAATGAACATAGGGATGCATATGCACTTCTGAATTAGTGTTTTGGGTTTCTTAGGCTACATTCCCAGAAGTGGAATTGCTGGATTATAAGGCAGTATCATTTTCAATTTTTTAGGTAATTCCATACTGCTTTCCACAGTGACTGCACCAATCTGCATTCCTACCAACAGTGTATGAGGGTTACATTTTCCCCATATACTCACCAGCACTTTTTGTTTGTTGATTTATTGAAGATAGTCATTCTGACAGTTGTGAGGTGATATCTCATTGTGGTTTTAATTTGTATTTCTCTGATGATTAGTGATATTGAGCATCCTTTCCTATTTCGATTGGTCATTTGTATGTCTTCTTTGGGGAAGTGTCTATTTGGTCCTGTGCCCAATTTTAAAATTGTATTGTTTTTCTTTTGGCGGAAGTGAGAGAAGTGGGTTGTATAAGTTCTTTATAAATTTTGTATATATATATTTTTAAACTTTCAACATTTATTTTCTTTGGTAATTCAATTTTTTTGGCTGGTTTTTAATTGATTTTTTAAGTATATTTTATTGATTACATTGTTACAGTAGTTCCAATTTCTTTTCCCTTTTCTTCCCTCTTTCCACTGTCCCCCTTCCCTCCAGCAATCCCACCCCCATTAGTTCATGTCCATGGGTCATGCATGTAAGTTCTTTGGATTCACCCTTTCCTATATTATTCTTAACTTCCCCCTGTCTATTTAGTCCCAACCAATTATGCTTCTTAGTCCCTACACCATTTCCCCAATTTCTCTCCCTTCCCCCTCCCAGCTGATAACCCTCCAAATGATCCCCATACCTATGATTCTGTTCTATTCTGATCTGCTTAGTTAGATTTTGTTTTTATTTTTTAGATTCAGTTGTTGATAGATGTGTGTTTGTTGTCATTCTAATGTTCATAGTTTTGATAATCTTTTTCTTAAATAAGTCCCTTTAACATTTCATATAATAATGGCGTGGTGATGATGAACTCTTTTAACTTTACCTTGTCTGAGAAGCACTTCATCTGCTCTTTCATTCTAAATGATAGCTTTGCTGGATAGAGTAATCTTGGTTGTAGGTCCTTGCTTTTCATCACATTGAATACTTTTTGCCAGTTCCTTCTTGCCTGCAAAGTTTCTTTTGAGAAATCAGCTGACAATCTTATAGGCACCCCTTTGTAGGTAACTCTCTGCTTTTCTCTTGCTGCTTTTAAGATTCTCTCTTTATCTTGAACCTTTGGCATTTAATTATGATGTGTCTTGGTGTGGTCCTCTTTGGGTCTAGCTTGTTTGGGACTCTCTGTACTTCCTGAACTTGTATGTCTACTTCCTTTGCAAATTAGGGAAGTTTTCCTTCATTTTTTTTCACATAAGCTTTCAATTTCTTGCTCTTCCTCTTCTCCTTCTGGCACCCCTATGATTTGGATGTTGGCATGTTTTAAGTTGTCTCAGAGGTTCCTAAGCCTCTCCTCATTTTTTTTCAATTCTTGTTTCCTCATTCTGTATTGGCTGTTTTTTTTTCTTCCTTATGTTCCAAATCATTGATTTGAACCCAGGTTTCTTTCTCTTCACCATTGGTTTTGTGTGGATTTTCCTTCATTTCATTTAGCATAGCCTTCACTTCTTCCCTTATGCATTTGCCATACTCAAGCATATTTGTCAAGTCTGTGAGCATCTTTATCACCAGCGTTTTGACCTCTACATCTGTTAAGTTGGCTATCTCCTTGTTGCTTAGTTCTCCCACTAGAACCTTGATCCATTCCCTCTTTTGGGCCATACTTCTCTGTCTCCTCATCTTGACAGGCTCCTGTGTTTGTTTGCCTCTGTGTCTTAGGTAGAGCTGTCATACCTGTTACATTGTAAGGGATAGAGCCTTAGGTGTTTGTCAGTACAGGGTGACCTGTTTCACCACATTGTGGCTCTGTGTGGGAGGGAGGGATCTGATAGGAAACAATGTGACCTGCTCAGCACTTGCCCCTCTTCCAGGTACCTCTGCTATCTCTGTATGGAACTGGTGCCTCTCTAGCTGTTGCCCTGACCATTGTTCTGAGAGTGGGTAGATCTGTGGGCCTTTTAGGACCATGGGGGCCCTTTAAACAAATGGACTCAGGTGAAAGACCAGCAGTTTCTTCCTGTGCCACAAACCCCACTGGTTTGCTCAGTCAGAAGCAACATGGCTTTATTGTCCCCAGCACTGGGACCATTAGCTGTGTGGCCTGGTCTGTGTCTGGGAACACTCCCCAGGTGTCCCTTCTGACTTTTTAAAACCTGTGACTGCTTTTTTGCACTGACATGACACTGCTGCTGCTGCTGCTACTTGCATCTGCTGCTGCCACCACACTGCATCCTCTCTGCCCTGGTTCCACCCCTCATACCTGTCTGGATGAGTATTTCTTCTTTATATCTTTGTTTGTTGGACTTCCATGCAGCTCTATGTTCTGGAACTTCTCGTTATTTCTAGTTTTGAGGTAGTTGTATTTCTTCTTAGTTGTGGAGGGAGATGCAGCGTGTCTGTCTATGCCTCCATCTTGGCCAGATGTCCAAATTTTGTATTTTAACTCCTTATCAAATGTATCATTGGTAAATATGTTCTCCCATTCAGTGAGTTATCTTTTAATTTTGTTGATGTTTTCATTTGCTGTGCAAAAACTTTTTTGTTTAACATAATCTCTTTTTTTTTCTTTTGTTTTTCTTGCCCAAGGTGATATATAAAAAAATATTGCTACAATAAGTGTCCAAATTTTTATCATAAATGGGTGCTGAATTTTATCAAATGCTTTTTCTGTATCTATCTATTTTTCGTTTATGTGGTGTATCACATTTATTGATCTGTGTATATTGTACCAAGCTTGCGTCCCCAGAATAAATCCTCCTTGATTATGGTATATCATCTTGTTAATGTATTTCTGGATCTGATTTGCTGATACTTTGTTGAGGATTTTAGCATCTATGTTCATCATGGATTTTGGCCTATAATTTTCTTTCTTTGTAGCATCTTTATCTGGTTTTGGCATTAGGATTAGGCTGGCTTTATAAAAATGATCTTGGGAATCTTCCCTCCTCCTGAATTTTTTAGAACAGGTTTTGATTGATAGGTGTTAGCTCTTCTTGAATATTTGCTAAAATAAGCCACTAGATCCAGAACTTTTTTTTGTTAAGAATTTTTTTATTACTGCTTCAGTTTCATTAGCTATAACCTGTCTATTCAGATTTTCGGATTTTTTTCTGGTTCAGCTGGAAGATTGTTTGTTTCTAGAAATTCATGCGGTTTGTCTAGATTTTCCAATTTGTTGGCATACATTTGTTTGTAATATTTTCTTACAATGCTTTGTATTTCTTTGATGTTAGTTGTTACTTTTCCTCTTTCACTTCTGATTTTATTAATTTGGGTGCTCTTTCTTTTTTTCTTGATTAGTCTCATTAAAGGTTTGTCAATCTTGTTTATCTTTTCACAGCATCAGCTATTGGATTCATAGATGTTTTATATTGTTTTTTAGACTCTGTTTTATTTATTTCTGCTTTAATATTTATTATTTCCTTTCTTCTACTTTTGTTGGATTTGTTTGTTGTTCTTTTTTAGTTCTTTTAAATGTAAAGTTAGATTGTTTATTTGAGATTGTTCTTGTTTCTTGAGGTAGTCCTGTAATGCTATGAAGTATACTCTTAGGGCTGCTTTTGCTGTGTTCCATAGATCTTGGGTTGTTATTTTCATTTGTTTCAAAATATCTTTTTTTTTTCTTGATCTTTTTGATAACCCATTCATTGTTTAGTAACAGGTTACTTAGCCTCCATGTCTTTGTGTGTTTTTCAGGGTTTTTTTTTTCCTGTGATTGACTTGTAGTTTTATACCATTGTGTTCAGAGAAGATGCTTGATATAATTTTAATCTTCTTAAATTTTTTGAGACTTTTGTGTCCTCGCATGTGGTCTATTTCAGAAAATATTTCATGTACACTTGAAAATAATGTATAGTCTGCTTCTTTGGGGTAGATGCTCTGAAGATATCAATTAAGTCTATTTGCTCTAGTGTGTCACTTAAACCTATCATTTCCTTGTTGATTTTCTGTTTGGAAGATATAGCTATTGATGTCAATGGTGTGTTAAAATGCCTTACTATTACTATATTACTGTCAGTCTCCTTCTTTATGTCCATCAAGATTTGTTTTACATATTTAGATTTTCCTATGTTTGGTGCATAAATGTTTACAAGGATTATATCTTTTTGTTGGGTTGTTCCCTTTATCATTATGTAGTCTCTTTCTTTGTCTCCTACTATAGCCTTTGTTTTAAAGTCTATTTTGTCACATGTAAGTACTGTTAATCAAGCTTTTTTTATTTTCAATTGCATGAAATATCTATTTCCATTCCTTTACTAACAGTCTATGTCTATCTTTTGCCTGGCTGGTTTGGCTCAGTGGATTGAGCGTCGGCCTGCGAGCTAAGTGTCGCTGGTTCGATCTTCCAGTCAGGGCACATCAGAGAAGGAAAACTCTGACTCCAAAAAACCTCCGCTGCCTTGCGGCATACCTCTTCAGGGGAAAGGCTAAGGGAGTAAACCCCAACAGAAAATCCGGAGCCGGAGTCCCTAAGGCAGTTTGACGTTGTAGTCAACACCGGCAACTCCTGCGGCGCACCTGAAGCCAAGCTGTATTGACTCCGTCTTTCCCTTGGACCCTTCAGCTGCGAAGAGAGGGGGGGGTCTGCTGCATGGGCAACAGCAGACCCTCCATATCACCCTGCCCAGGCTCTGTAGCTTCAGCTTCACTGGAGAGGACACTCCAGCGTCATCGTAAGATGTCGATTCAACACGGGAGGAGACAGATACCGTGTCACTCCCAAGTCGGACTGCACAACCATTCTCGGCGGTGCAGATAGACTCTTAAGAAGCTACACCATCGTCTCTCGAGACGGACGGCTGCCGACGACGATGTCTATCTTTCATTCTGAAGTGGGTCTTTTGTAGATAGCATATATGGGCCTTGTTTTCTTATCCATTCAGCAAACCTATGTCTTTTGATTAGAAAAGCATTTAAGCCATTTACATTAAAGTGATTATTGCCATTTTATTCTATAACTACGTTTCTCTTTTTAATTTTTCTTCTTCTTAAAGAAGGCCTTTTAACATTTCTTGTAATACCGACTTGGTGATAACAAACTCCTTTAGCATTTTCTTGTTGGGAAGCTCTTTATCTCTCCTTCAATTTTAAATCATAGCCTTGCTGGGTAAAGTAGCCTTGGTTTTGGGTTTTTGCTTTTCATCACTTGAATATTTTATGCCAATCCCTTCTGGCTTGAAATGTTTCTGCTGAGAAGTCAGCTGTTGGTCTTATGGAAGCTCCCTTGAAGGTAAGTAATTATCTTTTTCTTGTTGCTTTTAAGATTCTCTCTTTGTCTTAATCTTCGGCATTTTAATTATGATGTGTGTTGATGTGGGTCTCTTTGAGTTCATCTTGTTTGGGACTCTCTGTGCTTCCTGGATTTGTGTGTGAACTTCTTTTCATAAGGTTAGGGAAGTTTTTAGTCATTATTTCTTTTAAAGGGCTCTCGATTCCTTGCTCTCTCTCTTCTTCTGGTGTCCTTAAGATGTGGATATTGTTATATTTTATGTTGTCCCAAAGGTCCCTTAAACTATTCTCATTTTTTAACACCCCCCCCCACACACACTTTTTGTCCTGTTCTGACTGAGTGGTTTTTCTGCCTCGTCTTCAAAATTGGTGCTTCATCCAACCTACTGTTTATCTTCTCTAATACATTCTTCATTTCTGAATTTTTTAGTGGTTTGTGTGTCCTTTTTCATGGTGTTGTAGTTCTCACTAAGTTCCTTGAGTATTCTTATAACCATTTTTCAGAAGTGTATATCTGATAGTTGCTTGTCTCTATTTCATTTAGCTCTTATTTTTTATTTTTCATGTTCTTTCATTTGGGGCATATTTCTTTGTCTCCCCATTTTGGCTGCTTCTTTGTATTTGTTTCTATGTATTAGGTAGATCTGCTATGACTCACAGTCTTGGTATTGTAGCCTCGTGTAATAGATGTCCTATGGAACCCACTGGCATAGTCTCCTTGATCACCTGAGCTGGGGGCTCCAAGAATGTCCTTTGTGTGGGTTATGTGGGCCCTCCTGTTGTAATTGAGTTCTGATTGCTATTGGCCCATTAATGTATGGGGTCTATCTTCAGGGTGGTTAACTATGAGGATCAAATTTGACCACAGTGTACAAGCTGCTATGCCTCATCATGGTCTGGTGCCTGCTGAGATCTCTCTTTGGCCGTGCCATTTATGAAGCTAATTGGATTCTGCTCTTATGTTTATGAAGCTGGCCACTTTGTGTGTTGGTTCTGGAGCCTCTTGGGAGAGACTCTGGTGCAGATTGATATCACATGTTTAAAGTTGAAACATGGAGAATAAGCACCATGACTCCTTACTACTAGACAAAATTGTCATTCTGTGCACTTGTAAACAGAAACATACTTTTCTCTACCATATGTAATATGAATTTAAATTGTATTTAAGGACAATTAATATTTTTGATGATATATTTAATTTAAAAACTAATGTGTGTGTATATATATATATATATATATGTTTTTAAATTTAAAAGTAATTCTAATAACCATAATATTAATTCATCTTTTTGCTGTTTTGAGGATTCATTCATTCAATAAATATTTATTATCTATCTACTATGTGGAAGAGTTGGTTTAGGAAAAAGTCTAGAAACCACTTGTACCCATGTGAATGGTCAACAATTAAGTTAAATTATTGAGATAGTACATTTATATCATTTGCATCTCCGTTAACAAATGGTAACATAACAGTGTACTTTAAATCCTGTGACATTGGATTCAGGGCTATTGCAGAAGGCACCAGGAGTACAAAGAGCAAGTAGGGAGAGATGTGTAACAATGGATTTAGGGCTGAGTACTTTAGTAGGGTAAGCATTGTGCACTCATTCCATGCTAAAAGCAGGATCAAATCCAAAGATCTGGATCCTAATATAGTGTCAACTCTGATTGGACTTGTCCAGTAGTTGGGAGCTGATCTGACTCTGTAAATCAAAGACCTTTTGTAACAGCTTCAGAAGCAGGCATGGCTGTTTTAGGTAATAATAATAATGACAACAAAAGTAATAGCAGTAATAGCAACTATAGCAATAATAATAATAATAATAGTAATTATATGAAAATTTATTGTGTTCTAGCTATTATTTTAAGTGCTATATAAGTATTAACTTATTTATTATCCTCAAAATTTGTTTACTCACTTAATAAACATTTATTGAATGCCTACTATATGTAAGGAGTTATGAACAAAATCCTTCAGAAGTTAATTTTAGTGAAGAAAGATAGTAATTGATAAAAATTAATTACATAGTAAGTTGGAAAGTGAGAAATGGTATAAAAAAAAAAGAGAAAAAGTAGCTAGTATAAGGGGAATCATAAGGAGAGCTGGATGGATGAGATGGATGGCTATCAATTAGCCTTTATTAAACCAAGGTACCAGAAGAGGTCTCTGTGAGAAAATGAGATTTAAGCAAAGACTTGAAGGAGAAGACATATTAGTAGTCAGGTGTTCAAGGGAGGGGAATTACAGGCTGCGGGAACAGCTAGAGCAAAGGCCTAAATGCAGGAGTGTGCCTTTTGTGTCTAGTGGCAGCAAGGATACCAGTGTGGTGGAAACTGCCTGAGAGACTGAGGGGAGAGTGGGCGGGGACAAAAGAAGAGTGTGACAAGATAGAGCAGAGGATGTTCTAAGGCATTATGGATACTCGAACTTTTAATCTGAATTAAATGTACATAAAGCCGTTGTACAGCTATGATCAGAAGAGTGACTTGGTTTGATCAAATTTGAAATGGATCACTCTTGGCAGCCATGTTGAGAATAGATTTTTGGGGCAGGAAAATCGATTAGGAGATTTAAGACAGTGGTTATGGAGACAAGGATGATAGCCATGAAGTAATGAAAAGTGGTCTAATTCTAAATGTATGTTGAAGAGAAAAAGAAATTAAGCAACTTACCTAGGGTTATGGAGGTAATAAATGGCTGAATTGAGACTTGGACTTAGACAAGTATAGACTCAAGAACTCTGATACACAGCATAACCTGACCAATAAAAAGACACACTGAGAAAACAGGCATCAACTCAATAAAAGGCAGAGCTTTCTAATAATTATGGCTCTACAGTAGTGATTTTCTATGGTTAGAGAGATATAAATTTAAACTGGAAAGACATTATTTGTCTTGTGATGAGTAAGGGAAACTCATACATGCAGGAGTGGGTGGGTAATAAAATGACTTGTAGGCCCCTTCTAACTCTAAGATTCTATGATCCAAACACAGATAACACAGTTTATACTGTTTGTCAATAGAAGTTGACAACTCTAATAATTACTATACTATTTCATAATAGTATGAAATACTATTCATACTATTTCATAAACCAAGGTATAAACAAGGCTAGATTTGGCCTGTGTCCTTGACGAAAGGATGAAAACTTCATGTATCTGACATATTTCTGTTGTGACTCAAAATGAACCCATGATTGTCTTTTTTTTTTTTTTTTTTTTTAACAACTCTAAACAGAACTTTAATGACTGGGTTGTGGTTTAGGTCTTAAAGGCTACTGAATGGTCTAGCTCACGTGGACAGAAGTGGTCAGTAGGCTGTTTGAGACTGCTGTTGACGGTAGGCACCCCGGCGCAGGTAACCTTCGTTTTTGCAGTAGCCATCCTTCTGGTCTCGAAAGTAGCCACCATAGGTACCCTGCTTGTGGTCAAACACCCGCTCGTTGTTTTCCACCAAGCTACCCAACTTCTCTGCCAGCTGCAGAGCCAGGTTCTGTTGGGCAGTGGGCTCTGTGCGGTGCATCACCACTGTCTGCGTTGGCTGGTCCAAGGAGGCCATCAACTCCTCGTTAATGATCATTTTGCTAATGATGGAGTGCACAGTGGGTAGGTCCAGCTCAAACATGTCAGACAGTGTCTCCATACTGATGGAGTCATAGACACTGCTGTAAGTGAACAGGTAGGTCCGCAGTGACTCTTCCTGGATTTTCCTAACCAGCATGGTTTGGACTTTGTCGGCCTCAGGGAAAAGGTCCCACACTTTGCCATTCATTTTCTCATTGATGATGAAACTGTGGCAGGTTTTTCAGTCGCCCATCTTCATGGCCTTGGAGGCAGCAACCACATAAAATTGTCTTTTTAAATGCAAGCTGCATCTTTGCAGTGCAAATGCTGCTTATTGGGCGGAGCTTAGAGAATATAAATTTATCAAATAATAAATAAATTCATAACTTAATAGATAATGTTTTAGATTAGGATTCTCTGAAGTCATTGCATAAAACCCTTTAGTACTCTTATGAGGTCTTGGCTAAATTGTTCATAGATTCCTGGTGCTATACCCTGTGTGTGTGTATCAGTGACATACTGTGGAGTATTATATTTGCATTTCTGTTTATAAAAAGTACATGGCTCTGTTCCTGCTATAGCTGTGCATTGAGGCACTGGGAGGTAATTGACATATATGGATATATCTAAATATTTTAAAATGGTATTTAGCATAATATCAAAATGTTCTGAGCAATTCCAGCTGGGTGTGATATTTCCCACTGCAAGCAATATACTATTGCAAGTCTTTGGGATCTACCAACTGCTCCCAGGGAAATGTGGCAACCTGGAAGGAATATTTCTAGTGTACTGAGAAAAGATGGGACAGACTAGGTGAATGCATGGAGTTTGGTGAAATGGGAAGAGGAAGAAGCAAAATGAGGTGGAAGTAAATCCTGGCAATTGACAAAGAAATCCTGGGGCCCTATTTTGGAAGAAAGGTTCTTGAAATTCAACCTATCTCTGGAAGTAAAAAATTATAGGTTAGTATGTTTTACCTGAATTTTAGTATATCTGGAGTCTTGTTAGTTGGTCTTTTCAAAGAAGGAAAACTAAACCCAAAAAGAGGGAAGAAAAAATATACCCCCTCCAACTACATTATATAATGTAATCTTGTATAACATCCTTGTTCTTCTTTACACAGTTGTGGTGTGTGCATGCATGTGTGTGTACTTTCATCATGCAAATGTTCCAAGACATAACCACAGAGAGCCATTAGTTACTTGAGGCAATTTACCAGCTGACTGTAGAGCATAAGTTCAGATCTTAATGGTGACTTCTTGTCATTTGGGACTGTTAGAGTGGCATATCAAAGGAAGAGAATCTCAAACAAGTTATTTAAATTTAGTAAAGAAAGCTCTTCTTTACTTTAAGGTGGTTTTGCCTTGTATTTCTTTTGGAGTACCAGAGACATAATAGATAGCACTAAGAAATTCAGGCCCGATACTGTACTTTTTGAAAAGCTATGACTTTCTTTTCAGGTTTTGTTTGATATTAGCAACTAATGTCAGAAGCATAAAATAAGACCATATCAATCCTACCTACTGCAATGTAAAATTACAATTGAACTTTTACTGTTTAATTCATAGTGCCATTTTAATGAGTTCTTTTTTTTTTTCTTATTTGTTTTCTTTATATGCAGTGTACAACATATAGACTGAATTAGAATTTTAGGTCAACTTTTTATAACTCCCAAAATTAATTGTGGAAATAGTTTTGCTTTGTAAATGTGTACATGTAGAGAACTAGCACCCCCTAGTGTATTAAAAACCCCCAAAGATCTGATCTGGCATTTAATAAGCCAATAACATCAAACAGGAATGTGGACAGGTTGTTAACTTTTATCACTGGCAATATGACATAACTTATTTAGGCATATGGGAAGCATGTTTTTAAGTTAATATAAAGCATAAATAAACTAAAAAGATAGAAGCCACATTTAAAATATTGAAACTAAAGTTAGAAAACTGTCATTGGCCATTTGAACTGCTAGTGATATTTTAAGGCTGTGAAATAAAGCAGGATAATCTGTGGTCATGTTGCTAATTTTCTAAATTCTGTCTTGTGAAAAATTTCAGCAACATAATTGTTTATGAAAGACTATAAAACTCAAAGTGTTTAGGATTTCTCTTTTTTTCTGGTGACTGTAATACTGTGTGTTGCCTAATGAAACCGTAAACTGAAAATTATAGCTTCATTCTAGAGAGTGAGAGAACTTATTCCAACAGATGGCATCAAAACACCGGTCTAAACTGTATGATCACTGATTGTTAATTGCATCTGTAAAACAATCCTTTTAAACAGAGTAATGCATTTTATCATACAGATTATAGTTCTACGCTTTTTGGTTTTTCAATGTGTGTTAACATTTTCTGCTCCAATGTAAGATTTGGTGCTTGCATAATTATCAGATTAAACAACAGAACAACAGTGACTCAATCATTTTTAAGATCCATGCAAAGGGAGATAGAGAATCTTGAATCATATTTTTTAAGGATATGCTATTTGAGAAATGTTTGGGTTCTTATATAGTTACATAAAACAGGAAGAATGGGCTAGATCTTATCCTCACCAAATCAAATCAATGGAAACCTATTAAAAAGATCTTAAATATATGGTAAACTTATGCTGTATTTTAAAATATATCTCACTGTACATGGAACTATGTTTGCATAGATATTTTGAATGAAAAGGAAATAAATGAGGCACATAATAAGAAAGGGCTTTTCTCTGAAAAAACTTAGAGATTAAGGCACACAGCTTCTTTTCAGAAATGGTTGCAGTGAAATCCTATATAGAAGCACAGGAGTGGGTTTGATGACATGGTGAATATTCTTTTAGTAAGATATTTTTCATGTTATAGATGTCATTGGGAAGATAGAATGTGAAGACTTGATTCTTTTGTGAGTTCTTCAGCGGGGGTGATTTGGAACTTGAAACTTGAGTTTAGAGAGTGGAAAAAATAATTAACATTCATGTCAGCATGAGGCAGCTTTTTGGCTTATGGGTATCACATCTGATTCTACTCTACAAAATTAATGGTCCCCCAAACTCCTCCTATTTATATTTCTTTCCAACTGGGAAGGGATTGTCAGAGTGAACTTGCATGTGGAACAGGAAATATACATTTAGTAAATCAACTTGAGGTGATTCCATTTCTAAGTTTTCAAGTATATTCATCTGACCCCTAAGAGCCATTAAGATATTATTTCACTTTGGAAGGGTCACTCATCAGGCATTATCAACAATGCAGATTCTAGAAAGAAAGCATCAAAACCAAGAACATAAATGTAAACAGAGAGGTTGGCCATGTAGCAAAAGGACATATCTTTAAAATCTACAATAAACTCTTGCTCAGAGCCCACTTTTGTTTATTTTGAAAAGAATTCTGATGAATGAGTTTTTCTGATTCTTAAGCCTACAGCAGATTACAAAGCAAGTTACTAGTGGAAAGTACATGATGCTCTCTCTGAGGTAAGAGTTGAAAAACTGTATTAACAAAACAGAGAAGTATTTCTAAATTACTGAGGGAAAATAGTAACTTGGAATATCCCAGCACATACAAGGTTAAAACATCACCAGAAGGAGACATATCACATCATGAACCCCAATATGATGTACCAAAGAAGGGGAACAACTGTATTTCTGTGATATTTTTGCCAAAAATGTGTAATCTCACTATAATGATTGGAAAAGTCAGACAAATTGAAAGACATCTACAAAATAACTGACCAGAACTAATCGAAAGTGACAGGATCATGGCAGACAAGGACATACTGTGGATCTGTCACAGACTGAAGGAGACTAAGGAGACAGAAAAGATAATAATAAACTCAGTGTGAGATTTTGGGTTGATTCTGGAATAGAAAAAGAACATTAGTGGAAAAACTGGTGAAATCTGAATAAGGTCTGCAGTTTAGTTAATAGTATTTATTGTATCAATGTTAATTTCTTGGTTTTGATAATTACACTGTGACTATTTAAGAGAATAACACTGAGGAAATTGAATATAGTGTATAAGTCTAAATTATTTTAGGATAATTTTTTTAGTTGGCAGGGGGAAGCTCTTTTATACCTGAATTGTATAAAGTAATTGTTGATATTCAATATGAGGAACTTAAGGAAGAGTTACAGGGTTGGCCAAAATGTTTGTTTGTTTTTTCATCAGATGGCTCTAATAGTACTTAATTGTCTTTAACTTCATTTGAAACAATTTTGTTAGATTGTATTGTGACAGCCCTCATATCAGCATGCATTTAAAAAATTATCTAAATTGGTGAATTTTTCTGTAGTCATTCTAATATTGAAGATGGAAGAAAATACGCAACATTTTCTGCATATTATGCTTTATTATTTCAAGAAAGGTAAAAATGCAACTGAAATGCAAAAAATTATTTGTGAAGTGTACGGAGAAGATGCTGTGACTGATTGACTGGTTTGCGAAGTTTTGTGCTGGAGATTTCTCACTGGGTGATGATCCACAGTCAGGTAGACCAGTTGAAGTTGATAGCAATCAAATCGAGACACTAATTGAGAAAATCAATGTTATACCACATGGGAGATTGCTAACATACTCAAAATATCCAACTCAATAAAGTTATTGGTAAAAATGAAAAATCTGTCTTTTATTTTATGGAAAAAAACATATGGACTTTTTGGCCAACCCAATATTTTCAATATCATTTGTTTAATGTAAATCAGAAAGCATGTAATACAGTTTTAAAACATTTATATAAACATTTTAATATAAAAAGTTTTGAAATTGTAAGTTAGAAAAGATTTGAAATTGTAAGTTAGGATATTTTAATCATTTGTGAAATCTGTTTGGAAAATTTTATTCATTAATGATGCTGTACAATGAACCATTATTCTGCCATAAGAATTTTTCTGCCTATACCAGATGCTAGAATTCTCCTCCAATCTTCTATCCAAAGATAGGCAAGGTATTATATATCTTAGAGCAACTGTGTGGCTATTCAGTGTTATCCAGGTCTTAATTTGAACCTGTAATTTAACTAAATTTCAAAGCTGAATAATAAGTTGAAGGAGTTCTATCAACCCTTGATCTTCATACCTTTAGAAATGTGGAATTCAAATGATTATCTTCAAGGCTTGTCCCTGATTAATGTTTTATAAATAGAAGTAACAGATTTGAGTATTTATGGATCAGTTAGTATTAAGCCAGACATAATTCTTACCCACAAATCCATCTACTAATATTCTCCTATTTTTTAATTAAAAACATAAGAGTTGCATTCAGAGTTTTCATAAAATCCATGCAAGATGGTCATGAATGAAACAAAGGGTGGAAAGCTCCACTATTCTGGGCAACTTCAGCTGTAGAAATTTGTTTTTTCTTAACCTATCATTTAGCAAATAAGCCAAAAATTTTAAAAAGTATACCATTATACTTCATTAATGGAGGGAAATTTGTAACAAATATTTGTTGAACACCCACCACATATTCAGGTGGTAGGTGAGGTGCTATAGGATTCAGAAATATGCTTTAGTTTATATCTTATAAGAAACTTTCAAAAGGCCTCACAGGGGCTTACAAGATTGATGTACATGTGCAATTGCAAATCAACAGGAGTGTATGCACCTGAGTGTTTAGACCAGTGGTTTCCAACCTTATTGAGGTAAAGATTCCTTTTTTAGTATCAGATATTTCACAAACTCTGTCTAAGAGTTTATCTATATTTAGTACTTAGAATTGGGAAAATATAAAATGACAAAGAATAAACATGAATTATTTCAAGTTAATGTACATATATTTTATTAACCACCATAGTATCTACTTATTTTTGGAAAATAGTAGCAAATACATGTGAGTTGTATATAATTTAGTATGCGCTTTGGATCCATAGTCCATGAATTCTTTCCCTGACCTACCCCATTGCATGGGTGCTTGTCCTTAGGCTGTAAGTGAGTCTTTTGGAGTGTAAAGATTGTAGGAGTCCAACTGAGGAAGGCTGGCATTGTCAGGGAAATCATCAGAGCCCCTGGTGGGGCTAAAGATGTACCTCAGAGATTGAGAAAATCTGATGTGTGCCCAAGGGAAGCCATTGGATGAGCAGGAATGAGGTAGGCAGTTTGAGAGGCAGTGAGGAGCCAAGGTTGGCTACGGGGAAGGCTGTGTTGGGGAGTTAGAAAAATACAATTGGTAAATGAGGCAAAGGGAGATTGTGGAGATTCTTGAAAGCAAGCACAGGAGCTAAAAACTTCTATTAAAGCAAAGCATTGGACCAAGGCTCAAAGGACTGAGTTGTAATCCTGACTCTACAATTACTAGCCTTAGGCAAGTTAGATTTTGGAGCCTCAATTTTCATCATTAGTATGGCTGGGATAATAATACCTACCCCTCAGAGAAGAGAGCATCTGTGAAACTTCCTAGTGGGCTTTTTTTCACTCTATTTTGGTTGCATCTGAAATAGGGAACTATCTATGATTATTGAGCAGGGAATCAGCATGATGAAAGTGATATATTAAAGAAGATTAGTTTGGCAGCTCTGTGCCGCTTGGATTAGAGTCAGGGAAGCCAATGAGAAAACTGTCCCAGTGATCTAGATTCAAATCCTTGAAAACAGGGACAAAGGAGACTGAGATGAAAATCGATTGGATTTTCAGTTTGATAAGGTATCAGGGATGAGATGAATCAAAAATCATTTTGAGGTTTTAAACAGCCAGTGACTATGGAAGAATGGCTGAAACGCTGAAGGAGAAAAGGAAAATGGAGAGGAAATTGATTTGAAGGAAAAGAATGTTGGGTTTGAACATGGTAAATGGTATATGAGAGCCAACAGTCAAGTAGAAACTGACTCTAAACTCTTGGGTATATGCCATTGGAGTGAGGGTGAAGTCCACTAGAGATGGCAAGGTGCGAGTCATAGTCTAGGGGTGACAGCTGAGCTGTGAAGAGGATATATGTCACTTAATAGAGCTTAAAACAGAAAAGCAAGAAGCCTGTATTATGGTATGTTCTCTTTGGAATGTATTCCAAAGGCTGATCGATTCATTATTTTGTAGCTAATGTAAGATGGAATTGAGTTTTTCACATTATGGGAGTATTTAACACACACACCCACATATGTATGTATATTTGTTTTAGAATTTGTATGAGTCAAAAGTATATAAATGCATTGTTTTTCCCTTTCAGGGGAATGACTGATTGCTCACTTTCAGTGTTCTTCCTCAGATGAGGTATTAAAAGGGATTCCTTTTGGGTCATTTCTTCCAGAGCGATGGCAAGGGAGAGGGGCAACATTGCTGGAACTGCTGGTTGGCCAAGCCACTCACGACAGGCATGTCACCAGTGGGGTCTACCTGGCATTCAGAACTCTTCTTCCTGACCTCATTGTGTAATATTTCCCAGTTCCTTCCAGCTGCACAAGTTGGGACCCAAAACATGCCTTATGTGAACTCTGAGCTCTCACTCTTGCCTGCCTCTATTTGGAATGCCCTTTTCTTCAGATCTTCCAAGACTCATTTCCAGTGCTGCCTCCTCCTCCCTGACCCTGTGTCTAATTCCCAGTGAGGAAGAACTCCGTCTTCATTTGTGCTTCCACCTCTGCAGTACCCTCCTTTCGGCCCATCTTGCATCATCCTCACTTGTTTACATGGCTGTGAGCTACAGGCAGCAAAGGATGTGTCTGACTCCAGTGCATATCCCCCAGAGCGGCTGGTCTAGCCTCTCATTCACTGCTTGCCAAATTGAGAAAAGGATGACATTTTCCCTTGCAACATTTCAGTAAACAAAAGTGAAGAAAAGCAGCTATTGGGAAGCAGGAAAGAGAAGAGTCCTCTGTCTTTAATTGGCAATTGAACTAAGCAGAAAAGGGAGCTGGTGACAGTTGTAGGGTGATAGCCATCTCTGTGGTTGGCCCAGGAGAAAGATATAGGAGATTCCTACAGAATAAATGTGTAAGTCTGACTTCCTGTGGAGCTCTGATTCTCTAAGTGTTAGGAGCACATGTTCAGAACATGACTGCTGCATGGAGAGTACTAGGTTATGTGGTAAATTTTAGGAGAGTTATTCAGTCAGGGTGAACAAGGTGCACAATAGCTTATAAGGCCCAGAGGGGTAGCGGGGATTGTGAAGTGATTTAAAAGGAAGAATGCTTATTCCATGTGGAAAAAGTAAATATCTGGTCATTTAAAACTTCGAAATGGGCTGGATGAAAAATAAAGGGATTATTTTGGAAAGAGAAAATCTATCTCAGGCTTGATTAACCTATTCCCCAAATCATCAAATGAGTAATAGCTTATCATATGTGATTAAAGCTACAGAACCTTCAATTAAATAGAGGCTGAACATTTAAATTTGATTAAGTAAGGTGACTTCTAATAATATAGGCAATTAGCCTGTGGAATGTGCAGGTGAAGAATGAGAAGGAAAGAATGATGCTGCATTTTGAAAGCTAGTTTAGTGATTTTTAATATCATAATACCTTAAGCTTTTGTAGCACTTTTCAATTTACAATTCTCCTTAATCTTAATTTTCTCATTTGGGTCATGCATTCACCTGTTAGGCAGGTAAAAAAAGCTGTGCTCACACATGGTTCTTCTCACTTTAAGCCTGAACTCCCTGTGTTCCTTCCACATCACCCTGCTACTTCTCTCATGGATGTGAAGATAGATCTAATATGTTTAGAGTTCTTAGCTGTAGTTTAATTAATATGGCAATGTGGTTTGATATAAGCTATTTGAATGCAAGACTTGTTTTATTTACTTTTGCAACTGTTCCATCACCATATGACACAGTGCTGTGCATGGCAAACATCCACTAATGTTTGGGAAACAAATGAACTGTCGAACAGTTTCCCTAGGCATTGGAGTGTTTCTAGAAGGTATCTGAGCGGTAGCTCGATGGGGAAAGGGGAGTGGTGAAGATAGGCAAAGGAGAAAAGGGGAAGGACAGGCCTGTGAGACTCCTGCCTTTTTAATCCCAGCACTTTATCTGTCTTACATATCATTATGGGTTGAATTTTGTCCCATCGCACAAAAATTCATATGTTGATGTCTAGCCTCCAGTACTTCAGGATATAAATGTATTTAGAGATAGCTTTTAAGGAGGTAATTAAGTTAAAATAAGGTTATTAGGGTGGGTCCTAATCCAATTTGACTGGTATCCATATAGGAAGAGGAAATTTGAACCCGGACACCGAGGGAGGGAAGACCATGTGAAGGTACAAGGAGAAGATAGTCATCTACAAACCAAGGGGAGGGGCCTCAGTAAAAAACCCTACCAATGCCTTCCACTGAGACTTCTAGCTTCCAGAATTATGAGAAAATAAATTTCTGTTGTTTATGCCACTCAGTCTGTGGAACTTTGTGATGGCAGCCCTAGCAAACAAATTCATTAAGGTTCTGAGAGGATTTAAGGGGAAAAAGAGGCAGTGGAGGTCTTCATTCACATGCTCAAGAGAGTTCTAAAACCACGATTCTGTGGCATAAGATTATTATCCACCAGAGTTCAATAAATGCTTCTTTTATCGTTAACTCCCATAAACCATCAATAAATTTAGGGCTATCTCTCTCAGGTCACCAAGTCTATAGCTTTTTTGGGGTAAATAGTTCAAAACAGTATCTAACTTTTATTCAGGCTCTAGTATATTAACAATCCATTGTAGCGCACATTGCATCTTGCAGCATAATTAGCATTGTTGTTGAAAAAAAGTTAGTTTCTAAATTGTGTGGGGCACAAAACCATGGCTACTAAGTTCCTTGCCCTTTTGCACTGAACACTTCAAATTTTGAGCATCTTCTAAGGTCCACAAAGAAGAAACCTGAAGCATTTCACAAAAGCATGAAAAGAAGCAATATACATAATTTTTAAAGTATAATTTGAAGCCTCAGAAGAATTCTAAATCTTTTAATACCACTATTCATTTCAAAATTAACTTGGCTCCCCTGGACCTGAGCAAATTGCCAAAAAAGACAAGCTAGCTCTCCAACAATTTTTAGGATGGTACGGTATAACCACCATCAATTAAGAATGCATTTTGCAGTAATGTCATTGTGAAGAAATCTTTTACTGCTGTTTACAAGAGGAAATAAGTGGGAAGGCCTGAAATGAAATAGTTTCTAACACCATCTGTGGTACAGTTCTGAAACCACTCTGAAGGACCCATATTTTGTAATCTCAAATTTGAACCTAAATTTTAAAGAGGTTTTGAATGGAATAAACATGAAACTTAGTTATTACTTAGCTTTAAAAAGCATTAAAAAACAAAACAAAACAAAATAGGTTAAGACCATGTACTTACTGCCTTTCATATTGGGTTGGCCAAAATGTCTGTTTACTTTTTTCCGCAAAATAAAAGACACATTTTTCATTTTCACCAATAACTTTATTGATTTAGATATTTTTAGTACGTCAGCTATCTCCTACATCGTATAACATTGATTGTTCTCAGTTAATGTCGTGATTTGATCGCTATCAGCTTCAACTGGTCTACCTGATCAGATCTGGATCATCATCCAGTGAGAAGTCCCCAGCATAAAGCTTCACAAACCACTTTTGACATGTTGGATCAGTCACAGCACCTTCTCCACATGCTGCTCAAATCTTTGTGTGTGTGTGTGTGTGTGTGTGTGTGTGTTTCAGTTGCATTTTTACCATTCTTGAGATAATAAAGCATACTGAAAATGTTGAGTATTTTCTTCTATCATCAATATTAAAATGGCTACACAAAATTTCCAATATTTATAGGATTTTTTTAATACATGCTGATATGACAGCTGTTGCAATATAATCTAACAAAATTGTTTCAAATGAATTTAAAGACAACTAAATGCTACTGGAACCATCTTATGGAAAAGACCAAACGAACTTTTTGTCAAACCCATATTAAACACTGTGTGACATTTTTAAAGAACATAAGTGGTTAAAGCCTTCTAAAAAAAAAAAAATCAGGCAATTATCTAATTAGGAAGTGGAGAAAAACACATTGTTTTATTTACATCCTAGAAAAAATTATGCTTCACATGAAAGCACAACATTCTGAATGATCTGTTGCAACAGTATATAACAGGTTTTTTAAATGAAAACAATTATGTGTAAATGTAAATACAGTATTCCCTCACTTATTGCGGGTATTACATTCTAGACCCCCCTCGCGATAGGTGAAAAATCCGCGAGGTAGGAAACTTACATTTATTTTAGATTTATGTATATTTAAGGCTTTATAAACCCTTCCCACACACTTATAAACTGTTCCCAGTCCCTTATTAACCTTTCCCTCTCCCTTATTAACCTTTTCCACTCTTTTATAAACACTACTTATGTTCTTAAACATATTCTACACTCTTAAACCTACATAACTTTAACAACATACCTATACAGTACCGCAAAATCTCACGATATAGCAAAAAACCTGCGATAAATAATTAAATATAACATTTTAAAAAATCCCTCGATACAGTGAGGCCACGATAAGTGAACCACAATATAGAGAGGGACTACTGTACAGACAAAAAATATATATCCATTTTCTGGTGATGGAATCTGCAAACTGCTTCTCTCACAGGATCATCCTTCCAGGATGTTAGCTTTCTGGTAACAACAACTAAAATGCATATTCGGATACCTCATTGGCACTCAGAATCCTGGCAGGCTCTTCCAATAGAAAGGCCTATTGTTTGTAAAAGGTCTTTGGTTAGATTGACTTTTAAGCCCAGTATTGATATTTACATAAGTATTGAAGCATTTATGACCTGTTACCTTGAAACCTAGAGGTAGGCGATGAATGACAGAAGTCCACTGCTATGCAAAGGACAAAAAAGGAACACATTTCTTGTGTGTGCTGGGAGCTGGCAGCCTTTGCAAGAATAGTTCTAAATTGTCATTCCCGGCCCTTTTTCAAAGGCAGGGAAGGGTATTTAACAGTCTTGCACTTATTACCAGAGATCACATTAAATTTGCATAATTCAAGCTGCTTGTGACTAAGACTGACTACAGTATCAGGACAAAATGTTATATTCATCCTACGTGAAGAGTTAAAGCAAATTCCCAATTCAGCACGAACAGTTCAGTAGTGTGAGTTCTAAATCAGCATCTCTTTATGTTTTCCAGTATCATGCTATATTCTGGAAATAAATATGCCCCAACTTTTTAAAGTTTGGCTTCATACATTTGCATGTAAGTTGGTTTAGAATTCAGAGCATAATATTTTCCTATAAAAACATGGTTGTTAAGAAAAAAAACATGGTTATGAATATGCCAATAAATGCTAGTGCTTATTTGAGCTAATAATGCCAAAATATTGCAGGCTTAAACTATATTATTCACTAATAAACAAAACGAGAATAGAATAAGGTACAGTTAGAGTTAGTTTCATATTTATCTTGGTCACTTGTGTCTAAGCAAAAGAAAGTTTAATTAGAGAAAGATGAGGCATATAATAGGAACTTCGAGGCACTTGAAGGACCTTAAAAGGCTGAAGGCCTTAATGATGTCAGGCCTAATGGTGGGGGTGGTTTTCGTTTCCTTGATACAAATGCATTGTTAATCATACTCTAATGCTTATCAGTGATTATTAGTACCCTTCTTTGGGCTCACAATGGTGCGTAAAGGGAAAGCTTGAGAGTAAAGGAAAAAATATTTCTGAAGAAATGAGCAAGGATTAAATGTGATGGAAAGAGAAGTTGGAGCTAAAGATATACAAGTATATATGTGACCAAAAAAATTGACCAGGGATAGAAGGGAGACGGGGGCAGAGGCTGGGGCCTAATGTCCCTCCTTACTATTATTACTCTGGGTGATAGTATAGTTTGACATCTACCTGGAATGAGCAAGAAAATAGGACACAGCAAGGAAGAGGGGCTGGAACCAGCTGGCCACTGCACACAGAGGCATATGAATCTCCAGGATGACTTATGACAATAAGTGTTTTAATATGCCATTGGGAAGCTACTATTTCTGAGAGCACAGCCAGTACAACTTTGTGTTGTGTCCTTACTTTCTTCCAGGCACTGTGTTAGTCCCTTTATAAAGAGTATCTGGTTTTACCTCATTAACCCTGAGAGATATAACTATCCCCATTTCTAACTGAAGTTTCATAAAAGTTAAATATCTTGTCTAAGAGAGCAGAGACAGTAATCGGTGGCTGTGAGACTTGAGCCTTGAGCTGGCTGCATTGGACCAGTGCTCTGGTCTGGAATGAGACACACAGGGTCCCCTCTCTGCTCCATATTGAGGCATTCCATGGAAATATGAGAAAAAATGTACACTTAGTACAGTGCTTGGCACAAAGTAAATATGCACTAAAGGTTGTGATTATCATATACCAAAATAAAATGGTTCTTTTTAAATACCAACAGGGCCAATGTTGGGTGTTGGCATTTATTCTTGTTTTCCTTTCTGCATTTTGGTAGATTTTCTCTGCTTTGCAGACACCTCAGAGTTACACATTTCTATATTCTTAGAAATCCACTGATTTCCATTTCATGTGTTTGCCCGCCTACAAACTCTTTGGGAATAAGGAACTATTCCTGGCACATAGGTACTCATTAAATATTTGTTGGATCAAATCATTTAATCCACCAACTAAGTCATTTACTTTGGACAGTAAGAACAAAAAAATTTAGTTCCCTGGACAAACATTTGTACTTTAATATATTAAAATTTAGAAGCAAGACATTAGAAACACAGGGGATTTCCTTTTTCTTTCTTTCTTTCTTTTTTTTTTTTTTTTTTTTTTGTCCAGAGGCTGTAATAATACATCCCATGGTATATTATTAGGCTTTCTAATATATATAAATATAAATGATGTGCTTCCAAGTTTACACTAAACTAGCAACATGAAGAATTGAAGCACTATTCTTCACTAGTTATATAACACACCTGATTTGAATTCTGTGGCACACCTAGCACTATCCTTCTCTTCCTACCTTTAAAAAATAACATTTAGAAACAAGAGTGAATATTGTAGCTAAGCACGTTCATAATCATGTTTCTGGGATTTATAGTCTGCCTTCTTTGCTCTGGCTGTGTAACCATTCATGGGTGTAGAACACAAGAATATTTTATTCTTGTTCTGATATGTCCTGCTAATACATGTTTATGGGGTAAAATTGCCATGGTTATTAAAAGAGTCTATGACATTTTCTAAAGGGTGTGGGTATTGCCTGCACAGCCTGGCTGAATTCCAATTTGGGTAATTACATTCTGCTGTTTGGTTACCTTAGCAATCCTCTCTTTTGCTCAGTGGGTCCTCACGGTGGTTGAGCTTGGCTGAGATATTCCTGTGAGCCCTCCCTTGTTTCAAGTAGTAGGACCTGAAGGGATCTAGTCTCTGAAAATTTATTTTCCATCTATTTTGACAAATTTAGAATTTTGTACACATTCTGCAGTGTATAGTAAAGCCTGGCTTTCTAACTTGAATTTTCTTATATAGAGTGGGCAATCTAATCAGGGAGAAAATTGTGATCCTTGATTTTTTTTTCTTCTGTTCTTGATCATATTTATTATTCCTATGGAAAATAGAGAAATTTTCTAAATCTATTTAATCTGTCTGGCCTCTGAACCTTCACAACAATTTGCTGAAACCTCCGTTATTGTTCTTATAGTCTGCCTTGAGGTAGAGCGGCTTGTGGACTTATACTTAGACCTATGGCAAATGTTAAACTTCTAGACTATAGGAACCTCCGTATCTGTTTCATCCTGATGGAAACTTCCACATAATTGCATGTTGTAGTTGTTCAATAAGTGATGGCTGAATGACATTCCCTTTGGGTTAAGATTTATATGATTAAAGACTGAACCTGTGTTTTGGACACTAGCAGGGAATTTATTATGTACCTGATAGGATGTTTCAATGGAAATATTTCAGTTCCTGGATATTGACATCACTGTATTCTGTCAGGTTGCCATAGAGGCATCCTCCTTCCCCACCCAATTTAGCCTTGGAAAGATTAAGGGTCCCCAGTCAGGATTGTTATTTTATTATAAGACTATTTGTACTGCAATCACAGTTTGCTCTGCACTGGAGGATTCAATTTGCTCAGCAAGGACAGTGTAGAGCAGAAGGTTCCCAAACTTTGATCCACTATACCAAATGGAATGGAGCGTTAACTGCAACTTCCCCATCTGTCTGACACAAGCACACGTTTTTCTTTTACTCAAGAAAGCTTACTAGAAGATAAATGCCTTTGAATGACTTTACTATAGGGTTAAACTTGAATTGGCTTTAAGTTCTGAAATTAAATAATTCATAAATGTTAGTAGCTATTATAAAGAATGAATTTTTTTGCTACAAACCTCTCAGTAGATCTCCATGTGCTAATGTCTTACTATAGACTCAGCTTGTTCTCAGGGACCTCTAAGGACTCTTTCCTGCCTCTTTAAGCCTTATCTTAGAGAATTAATCATCCTGAGCTTGGTACTTTAGTAAGACCAAACTGCTATTCACTCCTTGCACACAATGGGTGTTTCTTTGGCCTGAGGTGTCATTATTATCTGTGTCTGGCTGACATGCATCCTTCGAGACTCAGTTTAGGTCTCACCATGAGTGAAAAGTCTAGAGAGAGAGACAGATCTCCTTCCTCTGTGGTTCTGTAACATCCTAACATATCTTCCCATTTATCCTCTTTGATAGAGATGGTCTGTTTCCCTGTCTGTCTTTTCCTTTACTGTTGGTAGAACAGAAATGAGATTCCTTAGACATTACATGTACATAGCAGTTCAGATTTACTTGCTAAAGACTGATTGTTGTTACTGAGGGATAATTTTTGTCAAAACTCTAGTCTACAAGGCGAAGGTAAGCACAAAGGGCATTGAAAACAAGATGGAGCCAAAGCAAGGAAGATTATATTTACCTGTGTCTCTTTTTTCTCTTTCTGTGTGTTAAATGCTGTTCAGGTATTACTGTTTTTTTTTTTTTAAAGATGAATTTGTTTCATAGTAAATAAGAAAAGAGCTTAATTGCCTTCTAGTTCAGCCCTTAACAACTTCTTTCTAAAATGATTTATGAACCCAGAATTCCTAGCTTCTCTTTGGAATTGCTATTTCCTGATTTTTAGAAATTTTCAAAATTAAATCTTTATGCTCTGCCATTAAGCCTAGCAGGAAATGCATCATTTTGGTAAGTACTATTATTATTTATGAGTCAGAAGTTCACGGGTTTCACTTCAAGATTGAATCACTGCTGTGGTGCCATGGTGTCAACGAATACCAAATTAAAAATCTACAGTGTACTTAAAATTTGACAAATGATTATTATATTCCCTCCAGAGGTGGTGTGATATTGTCAAAAGGGCACATACCTGGGCAGGAGAAGGCTAACACTCTGGTCTCGCATGTGCCACCAGTTGTAGGACTTTGAGAAAGTCACATGACCTCTTTGAACCTCAATTTCCACTTTTGAAAAATGGTGGCACTTTGAAAGCTGGGCTGGGGATAACAGCAACAGCATAGCCACAACCAAAACTAAAAACTGAAGCTATATGTAACTTTCCATATAAGGAAGCAATTGGAAGGAATCTAGACCTTTTCTAAATAGCCTCCCTTTCATATGCAACACTGAGAAAATATGTTTGTTTAATTCCCCTAATTCCATAAGACTACCTAATGCATAAGAACACTGATGACAAGGCAAAGGTTTAATTTTAAAAGTCTTTTGTGTAAACCTGGCATATCAGGTTCAAAGTCTGGAGATATATGGTTTGGTTCTTGTTCTTGGGTGATGGCTGGTGCTGTGGCGCCCAACACACACTGGATAGAGATAATCAAGCCATGCCAAAGAGCCTTGGCCAAAGCTAGGAAGGCAACGTCATGCACTGGTTAGGAACACGGGCTTTAAGTCTTGGCTTTGCTCCTTAGTAACAGCGTGATTTTAGGCAACGTGTCTAACTAACCTCTGTGAAAGTCAATCTTATGATTTGCAAAATGAAGATAATGTTTATCTATAGGGTTTTAAGAAACATTACTTGGGTCATTATATGTTGAAGATGTAGTAAATAATAGCAATTATTGTGAGCTGGCATATGTGAGTCTTAGAGTCACAAGGGAATAGGGTCCCAGCCTTGTTGGAGCCATCATCTCAGACTTAGTGGCAGGAATCCTGACTTATAATAATAACAATAAACAACATTTATAGAACATTTATAGACTTGTACACAGATTACCTCGTTTTCTCATCATAATAATCCTGGAATCAAAGCAGGTATTAATCCATTTTATGGGTGAGGAAACTAAAGTAAAGAATTGAAATGATATAGCTAAGATCAGCCAGCTAGTAAGTAGCAGAATTGGGGCTCAAACCAAGGTCTTCTCTGTTCTAATCCTTATCTGTCCATTGTGATCTTGGCTCTACGTAGCACTAATTATGTGTGGCCTTAGGTTAGTTGCCTAACTTTTCAGTTTAATTGGTTTAATTAATAAAATGACTAGAAAAGGTTTAAAAACACTTCTATGACTTCAGACAGTTTGGGAATAGGTACTATGCAAATTCTGAAGAAGATATTTTGAAAAATAATTTTACTAAAGAAGAAATATATGCTATTATTAACTATGAAATAACAAACAGGATAATTCTGACATTTGTTTGGGGGAATAGGGTCGATAGTGAAATTGGGAAGGGATTCACAGGGACCTTCAACTTCAGCGGCTAACGTTTCATTTCCTAAGCTGGAGTTGTCATATTGTTTATTTGCCTAATAGATAGCAAAAATATCTCATAATATGCTTAAGAAAAAGACTGGAAGAAAACCCACACACATAAAGAAATATATTAAAAGTAGTTTAATATTTTCATAACCTTGTGTCAGAAATTTTTTACACTGAATGTTCACATTATGGGGGAAAGTTTAAGCATTATAAGGAACTCATTTATATTCCCTAATAGGCGCAAGACTTCACATAGTCTCGACTTCAAATTTTGTGCCATAAATCTATTTTTATTTCTTTTGAGTGGGACTGTGGGTTTGGTGGCAGGACTGTTAAGAAAAACAAAGAAAACCAAAAATTTTAAATAAGTTGCTTTGTTTACAAACAGGCTGTTTTGAAGAACAGCGTAAATTCCTACAGAGGAATAGAATAAATTTCAAGTTTCTATTAGTCAAACAAAGGTGCCAATGGACAACACATCTACCAATGAATCAGAATTGTTACAGAGCTGCTGCCAGCCACCTAAGCTCACACTGCCTTAGTGCTTTACAGTTTACAAAGCATGTCCATATATAGTGTGCTAATAGAAATAAAAAATGCTAACAGTGATTTTGCCAGTTGAAGAAGCCAAGGGGCTAAGTACAGGATCAGTTAGCTGGTGAAATCTAGAGTCAGAACTGGAACCCCATCTTTTTACTGCAAAGCCCAGGATTGTCTTAGTATACTGTAACATCTTTCTGTTTGCAGCTCCACATCTAGCCCTTTCTTTTTTTTTCTATCTGAGATTGGCCCTTATGCCAGGTTGCTATTACCTGGGTTTTAACTTTCATCTTTTTCAGTTTCAAAGGTTTTGACCTCTTTTCTACTGAAATGATTAAATTCAACTAATACATTCTAGAGGTTACCAAACGTTCATAATTTTTAATGATCCTGGGCTGTTTATATACTTTACGACTATTTCTTACATCTTTTCCTTGTAGTAGCAGGAAATGGAAGTTGACTTTTCCACTGGTGTTTGGAAAAATAAGACTATCAAGACAAACACTCCTCCACAAATCCTGCCAAAAAACTAAACAGTAATTATGGTGCCTGTACTGGAGCCAGGATTTTGTCAGTGATTCAGGTGAAGGCAGAGGATTCTCAGAATTTTTGTCTTGGCATCTAACATGCTGGCTTGCACAAACTTGGAATTCAATTGATTTGCTTTATTTGCACCTAAGTTATTACAGTCTCTGTTTCCAGACTGTTCCTTTGCTGAGGTGAAAAACACAGTTGTGCTCAAATTAGTCAAGTAATCATGAAATCACAACTTTGGTGAGATTACTTATACAGGGACTCATGCCTTTTTCTATCATATTGATGCCCCATTATTATGAATTCCATTGCAAATATCCATTCTCAATGTGAAGTTCACTTTTGAGATCATTAATTCATATGTTCCAGTTAATTTTCTGAGAGATGTCTTCTCTTCCTAGTAACTTATCCAAACGAGAAAACAATGTTCTGTTCTTACCAAAAATGCATACCCTACTAAGTGAACGATTTTGGTGCTTTTGCCTGCATGACTGCATTTAGTTCTCATCACTGATCTCAAGGGGGAGGTCACATTATCCCACTTTTATAGATTAGCAAACAGACTCAAGGGGTGAAATAACTTGCCAGGTGCATTTTAGTACAACGAAAAGTGACAGAGCAGAGCAGGTGTCTCTGAATCTTTCAATAACATCACAGTCTCTACAAAGATGAAAGTTAGTGGGAGAGTAATTAGTACACATATTGATCTTGTAGGAGCTTCCAAGTGGTTAGACTTTTGAATAACCAGTTACCGCCTTCATGAGATGTCTTGTTTTGTGGACTACTTGAAATGGATTGGACCCTTAATTCAGAGAAAAAGTTCTCAAAAGTTGTGGGTGAATTTGGAAGGTACATTTTCATATGAAATGATATAGCAGGTATGGAAAGAATACTCTCCAAAGTTCCTAAGAAATATATATTATCCCCAACTGTTTTAAGATGAAACTTAATTTCAATTCAGCCAACATTTTTGTGTGTATGTAAACTTACTAGGCGATGAACATTCTTAATGAATTAAGAGTGCCCAGAGATGAAGAAAATGTAATTTCTGCTCTTTAGGATCTCAAGATCTAATGAAGAAGACTGAGTTCTATAAATAGCTTTTATAGAAGGCAAAACTCTTATATTTTTTTCTTCCTATTTCTTAAATGATGATCTCTGCTAGGGTTTTATTCTTGGCCATTTCCTTTTTTTGTTTTTCTTTTTTTCTCACCATGAGTACACTTATCTATTTTCTTTATTTCAATGACCTGGGTTCTAGCCTCCTATTTGTAGCTGTCTTCTGGACACATCCAACTGTGTGCCTCAAGTATTTTAAACTCCATATGTACAAAACGGAACCTTTACTCATTTTTATATTATTTGTTTTGTTTGATAGCATCACTGTGTGTCAGTTTTCCAAACTAAATATTTTAAATGCATCATTTTCTCTTCATCAGTCTCCCATCCTTCCTCTTTGTTTGTTCATCAAATCCTGTGAATTTTTACCTCCTAAATCTGTCTTGAATTTTATTTTTTATATCTATCCTTAGGTTTCATCTCTTGCCTGGATTACTACAATCATCTAACTAGCCTCTCAGCCTTTTATTTCTTCCCCTTCAGAGCCATTTTCTACATAGTTACCTCGCTGATCTTTCCAAAAAGTAACTGATAGCATGACTTTAACTTATCTAAAAATTTTCAATGGTTTCCTCCTATCTACTGAAGTAAATTCAAATCATTATCATAGCCCCAGTAGTCTGTCAGTCACCTAGTCTTTTCTGCCACTCTTTTTGTGCCAAGAACACTCATTGACTTTGTTTCTGGGCTGATATTTGGTAAGTATGCACATGTAAAGACTACTATCAATTTTGATTGGTCAGTACACATGCCTTACTGGTGGTTAAATATTTAAATATCACTCTTCCTTTAGCAATGCCAGCCTGTTTTTCATTTTGCAATTATGCACTTCTGTGCCCTTTGAATAGTCAGTTTTATCTGCCCTTCTTCTCTATTTGGAAAATTAATATTACACATTTAAGACACTGCTCCAATATCACTTCCTCTATAATGTCTTCCCTGCTCTCCCTCCAAACAGGCAGAGATTTTATTCCCTCTGGCCTTTCAAAAACATGTTGTGCATATGTTGATTACAGCATTTATCACATTATATAGCAAACATCATTTACCAACTTTTTTTCAAGAAAAATATCTTTTTGAAATTGCCAATGTCTAATCATATTTGGCACACAAAGAGACTCTCCAAAAACCTTTATTGAATTGATGGATAAATGGATTTAGAAAAGTTTCACAAAATGGGATTCAAGTTTGATTTTGAAGACTAGGTGGAGACAAGTCATTCCAGAGTGGAGGACTGGGATGTGCAAAAAGCAGAAAAGATCAATATATGACAAGGTCTGTCCAGAAAAAGTCTACCCATTGTTAATATAATGAGAATGGTTTGTGCAACATTGATGTAACCTGGCAGCCAAGGAGAGTGGACTGGAATGCACATTTGTGAACAATGAATGATGACTTCCCTGTACTAGTCAGTGGGGGCAGTAGACACCTTTGAGTCAGCATGTGTACTGTGTAGCCATCGCATTCAAAATGACTGAGTGAATAGAGCAATGAATCTGCATCAGATTTTGCATGAAGCTTGAACATTCCTCCATGGAAACTATTCAGATGTTTCAGAAGGCCGCAGCTGTGGGCAACTGGTGACTGGCAGCTTCATCATGACAATGTATCTGCTCATGCATCAGGTCTTGTGCAGAGTTTTTTGGTGAAACAGCAAATCACCCAGGTAACTCAGCTCCCCTACAGCCCAGATTTGGTGCCCTGCAACTTCTGGCTTTTCCCAAAACAAAAATCATCTTTGAAAGGGAAGAGATTTCAGACCCTCGATGAGATTCAGGAAAATATGATGGGGCAGCAGATGGCAATTGGGAGAACTGTGTGTGGTCCCAAGGTGCCTACTTTGAAGGGGACTGAGGCATCATTGTCCTATGTACAATGTTTCTTGTATCTTGTATCTTCCATAAATGTCATGACTGGAAAGCTTCTGGACAGACCTCGTATTATAAAACAATGAACCTAATCTTAGGATGCAGTAGGTTATAGGTAATAGTTTGATATAAGTAGGTTGGGATCAAATTATGGAGGGCTCTGGTAACTACATTGAAGTGTTAGGACTATATCCTATGTACACTTAAGATCTTAACATCAGAAAACTGTGAACAGGAAGTGACGTTTTCCAAACTATTTTCAGCAGGACCTTTTTAATGGCATTGTGTATGATAACTGAAGACTGGGATCTGGTGGGTGGTCACAGTCCAAGAAGGGTTAGATGAAGAAGGCTCTGTCTAAGTCTATAATAGTGCAAAGGTGGAAATAAAGGTGAAAACCATTTTGGAGGCACAACTGGCGAGATTTTGTAACTGATAAATTTGGGGGCTAAAGGGATAGTGAGAGATTAACTATAGTTACAATATTTCAAAATTGAGTGATTAAGAGACAAGATATGATGCATCACAGGAGACTTTGTTGAGGTTATGTTTGGTGAATCCAAACAAGAGAACATAGATGCTACCAGCTGTAGATTCATACTTCCACTCACTCTCAGAGCCCTGGTTACTAGGTTTGTCTCACATGTTTTCTATGTTTATCTTAATGTCCAGTTGAAAACTCACTGGAAAACCCAAAAGCAATGCTGATAAATACTTCTAATCACTATTGTGCAGGCTTGCTAAAGATAATTCAACTAACATACATGATTATGAATGTTTTCTTAATAAGGATAGGGGAATACAAGCTCTATCTCAAACGTATTCAGTGATAGAAGAATTTATTTTATATATTGGAAAATACATTATTTTAGTATTATCAGGTATACTGAAATATAATTAACATAGAAGAGAGTAAATATTTAATTAACAGAGTCTAGATCATCTGTGTTGTCTGAGGTGGTAAACATCAGCCACATGTGGCTACCGAGCACTTGAAACGTGGTTACAGTAGTCCAAACTGAGACATGGTGCAAATATAAAATGCACACTAGATTTTTGAAGATTTAGTACAAAAATGAAGTAACATCAAATATCTCAATAAGTTGTTATTTTTATTACATGTTGAATAATAATACTTAGGATACAGCGGTTAAAGGAAATGCATTATCAGAATCAATTCCACCTGTCTCTTTTTACTTTTTGTGGTTCCTAGAACATTTAGAATTACATACATGGTTCACGTTATATGTCTATTGAACAGTGCTGGAATGTTTTTCTTATTCAACAACCATCCAACAGGCAATTATTTAGTTCCTAGGGAATAGATGGTTATGCTATGTACTAAAAGCTTTGCAGTTAGCTGAGGAGTAGAAATTGCATAAATTATGTATTTTTAGGGTATGATAATATTTCTTTTTTTTAAATATGCTTTATTGATTATGCTGTTACAGTTGTCCCAATTTCTTTTCCCTTTGTTCCCCTCCACCCTGTGACTCCCCCCCTCCAATTGTCCCCCCCTTAGTCCATGCCCATTGGTTGTGCATATAGTTCTTCTCAACATCTTCCTGTCTACTCCACTCCCTGCTACTATGCTTCTTTTTTTTAAAGTATATTTTATTGATTATATTGTTACAATAGTTCCAATTTTTTATAATATTTCAATCAATACAGAGAACATTACTTAGGAAAGTAAATTGTGGATTTGCTCTGTCTCCTCTTTCAAACATTAGTTTTGTTCTCTTACACTCTCCCTCCAATATCTTATCTGGTGATTTGTAGGGATCCAATCTTATGTTTGTTACAAAACAATCAGGAATTTGATTTACAAGTTCCTGGAACCATTGGGTTAGCGGAGAAGAATTAGCACGTATTCACATATAGGTGGCCAGGATGCAGAGACCTAGAAAAATCACTATACATGTACTTAATCCTCAAACTATATTCAACATGACTTATTCTTTTTCTGAAGAGTAAGAAGATACTTCCCAGTGTCATAGATGTTGGGGTCATCCAAAATATTTTCTGTTAGCCACAGTACAGAAGACGGAGAAAGAAGAGGAGAGGGAGGAGATTATTTGTATTTTTAAAATATTGGAGTTTTAGATAAAAAAATTTTTTTGTGTTGATGTAATTACTGGTATTATATTTGCACTACCCTTCCACATAAACCATATGAATATCTGTGGTTGTACAAAAACATCAATTTTTAAAACAAAATGACTTGTCAATGGCTAATATCTTAATTTTTATATTTTGAGCGAGGCACTTAGTTTTCCATGCTTTGGTTCCTTCAACTTTCAAATAGGAGAGATTTTTATTTTTTTATGTTTTGTTTTTATAGGAATGAATGAGAAGTAAATGCTTTGGGTTTTATTTTTGGGGGGTTTTTTTGAAGCTAAGTTTCTAATTATAATGGAAAGTGCTTCAATGCTACAATATACTGAATAGATTAAAGTGGCAGAAACAATGTAATACAGAAGATGCAAAACATTCTTTGAAAGTGGCAGTTTCATTTTAGAAGAGTTTCTGACTGGGATGAAGTAGTGCCTATGGAAATAAATAAGTAGCTGAAACCATTTATGAATACCAAGATAGAAATGCAGTTCAGCCTTGCAATTCTCAATTAATAACCTGTGTGCGGACATCTCTTGTTTAAAAAGGACTGCCTGAATTGAGGTTATGTTCAGTTTTCCAAGTGCCAGTCTAGATGTGTTTTTATATTTTGATTACTAAAGAGGGTTTTTTTTTTTTAAAAAAAGGAAAATTTGCATCAGTTACTGAATAGCCCCCATCATGGACTAAAATGCTCTAAAAGTATGCACAAACAAAACAAAAACAGGAAAATAGCTAAGTTTTCAAATAAGTAATATTCATTTTCAGGTATAAAGAATTGAATTATTCAAGGTCAGGCTGCATATTCAAATCTGAGTTATGCATTTTGACAAAACATTGTTAACATTCCATTGACTGAATAAGTATTACTAATACACAGATCGTACCTGGGGTGCAATTTGTATCCTGGCTACAATTTGTATCCTGGCTGCATACCAAATGTACCAATGTTTCTTTCCATTCAGAGTGGGGTATGTTTTTGAGTCAGTATTAAAATATATGCTACTAACCTCAACGTCTACTCAGTTTTAAAAGAAAACATCTGTGGAAATGGTATTGTTTTTTACAGAACATACATGCTTTAAAGTATCAGCAACACTTAGTCATTTTTGTTTTTACTTATAGCCTTTAAAATGGAAGGAATTAAGCCATTAAAAAAATAAAGTGAGTGACTCACTGAAGCAAAGGTACATGAAGTTGTCTGCTAGGCCAAGCCACCTTGCTGGATTAAATCAGTAGAGAGGTCTCCAAACACAGAGGAACTAACTGTGTTGGCTGCTAAACTACTGAGAGATGCAGCTGTCTTCAGCTTCCCAACCACATCTTTTCAAACCATGTTTAGTTATTAATTTAATAATTATTTATTAAGTTATTATTACGGATCAGGCCTGAGCAAAATAGACATGTTCACTGGCCTCATGGCACTTACCAACTAGTGTGTGTGCTGGAAGGGAGAAGGGGGTTGACAAATTGTAGCTGGGGAGTTGTGCAGAGAAACATGGCACTAAGAAGTAGTGGCTAAGAGCACACACTTTGGATCCAGACATGGGTTTGAGTCCTGGCTCCAGCACTTACTAGCTGTGGAATCATGGACGAGTGATTTAATGTCTCTGTGCCTGGTTATCCTATGTAAGGTGGTTGTGAGATTATTTTGTTGTTGTTGTTAGACCATCTAGTAGCCTAGAACATAAATGCTTTATATTTGCTATTATTTTTTCTTAAACTGTAATGAGGGCTATGAGGGTATGTAATAATACCACATGATCTTGGCTGGAGCTGAGGGTGGGAGTGGGGTTTAAAGAAAGCTTTCCTAAGAAAAGGTTGCTTGAATTGGGATCTGCAGGGTGGATAAAACTTAAGTGGATTGAGGGGATGGAGTTACAGAAGGGACTGGGGTTGAAGTTGCAAAAGAACTTTGCAAGCAGTGAGAAGAACCTGTGCTAATACTCTGAGGCCAGAGGTATCCCCCAAACTAGCCCCAGGGCGGCTGAAGTGCAGGGAGGGAGAAGGGGAATGACAGGAGGAGAGGAGGTAATGATCTTGGCTCACAGCAGGAATTTGAGTTTGCTCAGACTTTTTTGTTTTGTTTTCAGTTTTGCTTTCTCCTCCCCCACCCCCCATTCTCTCTCTCAAGCCAATGATAGGATAGAAGTGGGGCAGGGTCTGGAGGGTGGGAGTTATTTCTTTGTGTCGTTTCTGCTCAGCCTTGCAAATAAAAATAATTCACAAGAGACAACATATATAACCAAAATGCTACATTTTGGCTAAATATTAGATGTAAATTAAATTGCCTCTTCGGTTCAGCTTACCTTTTTGTATGTTTTATAATCCTCTATTTGTGGTTATGCTCCACAGTCAAAGTCCTGCAACCAGCTGGGGGGGAAAATTATAATACTCATACAAAAGAGGTGGGGTAGATGGGTACTAATTAAACCTAAGTAGTAGGAGACTTAAGGAAAAAGATTTCTGTAGATCTTGTAATAGGATGAATGTCATATTCCAGTTCCTACTTTATGTAAAATCCATTATACAATGTAAAATAGTTCTCCAACTCTTGATTTGCTCAATTGAAAATGACCCTGCACATAAACTATAAGTAGAGCAAGGTTTGAATTTCCTGATCTTTGCACTCTTTTGTTCTCTCAGTACGTGATGTCTTAAATGAGCAGAATAATTTAGGAATGGTAGGTATTGAAACAACTAATTTTTCCTTTCTGTAATCTGCATAGACTTCAAAATGCCCACAAAGCACAAAGTGCCAGTTCATATAATTTGTTGGCAAGGATAAAAAGAAGAAAGAAAATTTTTTCTAAGCGTGTAAATCAGCCGAGCTTTAACAGATATCTTTCTGTCATGTGCAGCCTGAGGGCTTATGCCTGTTTGAGCTTTATTTGACAATTACCACTTGCCAGCATAATTAAATGATAATTTATAAATACTAAGAAAGCATAATGGGGAAGAGCAAATAGGTGCTATCAGGGCACTGAATAAAGTTGATCTGCTTCAGTGGCAATTTTCATCTCTTATCTCAGCTGTTAACGGGTCTCACTTTTTGTGTGTGTTTTGTTTAGGTTTGGTATTTGTTAGGGTGATATTATCTCCCTACATATACACATTTTACCCCATACAGAATTCTAATATTTCTTTTGCTGCCTTTTTTGCAGCCAGTGTATTTATGAAATAGTGCTTTCATTTTAATTCGTAATGTGAATTCAGCACCTAAAATCGTACATATTACTAGAGAAGTCCCAAACAAATTATTTTTCTGTTTCTTCCCCACCGTTTTTGTCTTTTTTTTTTTTCCAGTGAGTAAGTTCTTTTTTTGTGTTGTGTCTGTGATTTTCTTTTAATCAGCTTTTTAATCACCTGGGCTTTGCAGTTAATTACATTCCACAGTCTCTTCATCTATTTCCTAGAATGCTGGCAGATTTTTTTTTTTGTTGTTAAGTAGGAGAGAAAGCACACATGTAAGCCAGGACTCGGTGAGAAGGGCTTCCTAACCTTGCAGTGATAAGAATGATACTTTATATGCAGCATGGAGATTTTGCTACGTTCCTACTGGATATAGAAATTACTCAAAGAAGAATTCTGTAGGTCAGATGGCTTTTGTCCTATCAGTGTCTCTTCTCAAGGTTCCTTACCTATTATAAATATTAGGGCAATTTCTGCAGGAGCTGTTGTTAGGCCACAAACACAGACACAGATTTGTCCTGGGTAACCTAGATAAAGCAGTGCAAGAGCAATCCTCTGTTTGAATGGAAACGAATCAGTAAAAGGGCAAAAAGAAAAAGAAAAAAAAAATTGAATTTCCACACCTTTAGAAAAGCATCTTCAAAGAAGGCAAATGGGGGGGGTGGGTGAAGAAGACAGTTAGTGGGTTGTAAAGAGACAGAGGTTTTGTTGTTGTTGTTGTTTTGATTACCGTCGTGAATTAAATAACTTTAGTAATCAGTAGATTAGGGCCGTGGTGGATTGAGTGAAGAGCGTGGGAATGGCTTATTAGGAGAAGAACAAAATAAAAGGCTTTGGAGTTTAATGTTGTCAATTCCTCGAATTATTCAGCATTTTGTCCTTATAAATAGCAATTATTTGCCTTTTTCAGAGCTGAAAATTTATATTTCATGTTTATATATTTAAACATACAGTGCTGTCATTGGAGGGGAAGTCCTAATGTCAGAACAGATTTTTATACAAGGAATAATTTGAAAGTGGTGGATTAGTTTCCACCTTTTGAAACACAGTGCTTTCTATAATCTTCAAACATTATTTAGGATAATGGAAGCCATCATCCTGGTTCTCAAATGTTAGCACTTCCATTAGAATTTGCAGCTACCTCTTATTTTTTATATTAAAATACAAGGCTTAAAAGGTATTATCTTACTAAAGAGGGGCAATTGTAGAGATGATTTGATTGAATAAAGGAAAAAGCTGTACAGGCCTTTTAAGATCAAGGATGTATTGATGGAAAGCTATCATTAGAGACAATTAATGTTCTCCAAGGGAAGAAATTGATTATGGACAAAGATGGACCCTAAGGAGCAGATATGTCTTAATGCTCTAAGGCCTTACAGATTATGCATTTCATTCACAGCATCTGTATTTTAACCATTTGTAGTGACTAAAATACTAGCTTATTCTTGCAGAATGACATAAATTAAATTTTAAAAAAAGATTGTGTCTTATAAAGGATGTTCATTGTGATTGAAATTTTATTCTTTGTAATAGTAAAATAATTAAATTTGTAGTATCATTTCTCCATATTGCTCTTTAGAGTATATCTAGACATAAATATATAGAAGAAATAAAATTAAATAGTGATGGCCAGTCTTCAACCTCATGGAAGTGTGATAATGCCCAATAATTACATTAAAGATGTGCTTTCATAAGGTTCCCCTGTACCTCTCAGCTGCATTTATGTTTCCAAATAACATATCCCTTTAACTTGCTTGTTCTTCCTATAGATCTTGTGCAAAGCATTCATCATGTTGTTAGCCAATCCCTAGCAGCCGTGGATCACAATTGGGTACTTAATAAGGTGGCAACCCCACTGCGAACATTTCACATAATTATTCTTAGCAGACAGAAGATTGTTATGGCTTTTTTTCTTCTCTTTTTCCCTTTTTTGAGTTTGGCAGAATTCCAAGTGATTTATTTTGGGCTCCTAAAATCCAGTTATATATCATTGGTGAGTTATACTTCATATATAGTCTATATCCCCACTTTTCTGTAGAGTAAACTGCAGACCAGCAGAGTCAGTTTAATTATAAAGTCAGCCTCCTTGAATCTGGGATCAGCCCCAGAACAAGATGGGTGATGCAAACTGCTTTTTGGCCACAAGTTTCAGAGGGTGGCAATCTGAACATGGGAGTGCTTTTAGAAATCAGTCTCTCTCAAGACTTCACTGTACTCTTTGACAATGTATTATGATTATTGCTAAGTAAATAGGAGAAACTCACACATCGAAGTAGTAAATGGCTTATCCAGAGAGCTTTATGGTTACAAATATCAGTTAAGGGAAGGGAGGGTTATAAATATCAGTTAAAGTTAGGGGCCCTAACTTTGGTCTTATAGAGTTTAGAAATAACTTATTTAGTTAGCTCAAATCATTAAAATAGTTTGTACTTTAAATCTTCACAATTTAAAGGTACATCTTGATCCTCTTGGATCTTAAAGATTATACATTTTATTCCCATTTGATTTTTTCAAATATTTTAAACTTGGAAATAATTACTTTAAATAACAGTGGGAGGTTATATATTATACATTATATTGTGGTGCTACTAGATTATGAGTTTAAGTCTCTTGGCTGCTGTTGCACACTGCATCTGTGAATACTCAACACTTACATCAATTCAAGTACATATATTTTGATGATTATGTTGGTGGCTGTGAGTGGCATTTTCTAGTAAGACAATCATCTTTATATGTGAGAAGGTAGTTTCCTATATGGTTCCTGTAATGGTAAAAACAGAGTACAGGATATTATGTATCTGAAGGTCTAAAGAAAGATAATAGCTATTTTTAATGTAATTCTGAGAAAAATAGGAAGAGCATTGGGGTTGTCTATAAGTTTCATTGGCCATGTTGCCAGTCGGAAGTGGCATAATTTTAAAGGCTTTTGTGAGAGGGAATGTAGTTTTGTGAAAAGAGTGAGAATAACTAAGTAGATGCTCCAAACTAACTAAGTGTCTCTGAAGTTTTGAGTCTGAGTGCTTGGGGAGGTAGTGATGCCATTAATGAAAGTAAATGAGGGAGAAAAATGAACTAGGGTGAGGCATATTACTTTGGAGTATCTGTCAAATCGAGGCATAGATGACTAACAGGCAATTGGAAAAGGTCTGAAGTTTAGTAGAGAGGCCAAAGTTTATAATACTGGTTTAGAGATATAAGAAAGAATCAAAATGATAAGAGAAAGAACAGGGTAATGCTGTAACATATAAATCCAGAGAAAGAGAACTTTCAGGGAGTGTGTAATCAGGTGCCATTAATGACTTGGGAGACCAGGGAGAATGAGAACCTAGATTAAGGCCATTGGGTTTGACCATACCTCATTTCTAGGGTAGGAAGTCAGATCTGCTTAACTTTATATCCTATTCCCCAATTATTATGGGAATTGTGTAGCCATGGGGAATTTACTTAATCTCTCCCGGTCTCGCTTATTTACTCCTCGTGACAGCCCCGGGAGTGGTAAAAAATTACTAGAATACAACTGAGATGCAAAGGAATAACTTTCTCCAAGGCACCACAGCAAGTAATGGCTGAGTAAGAATTAGAACTGTCATTTATACATCTCCTTCCTGTTTTTACAGATCAACAGCTGGAGATGCAGGAAAATCCAACAAATTGATTAAAGTATGGGACAGAGCCATGATCTGAATCCTGTCCATCAGACTTTCAACTAATATCTGTTCACTATATCACCTTTCCAATTACTGACTATGAGATTTTAAAGGGGGAGCAATTTACAGGGATCAGAAATACTGAACTTATTGGGTTAAAGTAGCTCTACTGAGGGACCTAGGACCTCTATAACCAGACTGTGTTGGAAGAACTCAAAGTGTATTCTCTGGGCCAGACACATATGCATCACCTGGGAACTTGTTAGGACTGCAGATTCTCTGCCCCACCTCAGATCTGTTGATTCATAAACTCTGGCAACCTGCGTTTTAACAGTCCCTCCAGGTGAGGTTCTCATGCATGCTAAGGTTTGAGAACCACTGTCTTAATCTAACCTTGCTTCCAAGTATTTCTTTTTCTGTTGGTGACTGTTGCCAAGTGGCCAGGTGGATTTGCTTATAGCTAGAGCTGTGGTTCCCAGTGTTGACAACCATCAGAATCAACTGAGGTTTAAATGTTACTGAAATCTAGGTGCCATTTCCAGAAACTCTTATTTAATTGGTCTGGGGTGTGGGATAGGCACTGGAATTTCTAAAACTTCCCCAGGTTATTTTAATGAATGTACATCAAGGGCTGGGAACTTCTGGTCTATAACTGTGGTTCTCAAACTTTAGTATCAGTTAGAATTTCACGTGCAGAGCTGCTTGTAAAGCAGATCCATTGGGCCCACCCTCAGAGTTTCTCATTCCGCCCGATCTGAAATGGGGCCAGAGGATTAGCATTTCTAACAGATTTCCAGGTGATAGCTAATGCTGCTAGTCTGGGGACCACACTCTGAAATTCCTAGTTTAGAAGTTACACATTCGCTTTGGGAGATGTGATGAACAGAGATGATAATTTCAGTCAGAGAGCTCTCATTCCTGCCTAGGCGAGGGTCCCTGCCAGAGTGTCCTGGTGATGCTTCCATGTTTGTGTCTCATCGGCAGGGATGACGTGGTCTCAAAATACATGTGCCTGGCAGTGCTTCTCAAAATTTAACTAGTGCACAGATCCTCAAGGGATCTTGCAAATGTAGGTTCTGAATGCATGAGCCTGGGGTGGGCCTGCGACTCTTCACTTCTGGTTAGTTCCCTGGTGGTGCTGATGCTGCTAGTCCATGGCCCATGCCGGGTAACAAGGCACTTAGAGTGTTTCTCAAATTTGCCTAATCATCCAAATTACTTGAGGTTCTTTTATACAGGTTTTCAGCTTCACCTGAATCCTGATGAATCAGCATATCCAGGGTAAAGAGCTGTATCTGTTATCTTTGTTAAGCAACTTATTAATTTATCTGCCCCCCCCCCAAAAAATTTATTGTGCAATTACTCTCTGTACCAGGCTCTGTGCTAAACATAAACAAGTAGATGCATAGTCCTGACTTTTAGTCAAAGAAACAAATAAATAAGTTTTGTGAAAAGGTAATTTATGATAGTGACAGCTGCCTCAAAGCACACAAAGCAGGGTCATGAGTCGAAGTTCTGCAGTGACGCAACGTGGCACAGAGTGTGCAGGAAAGGTCTTCTAGGAGGAGCCACCCTGGTCTCATCCCGTTGATGTGAAGATCCTGGGGGAGCAGAAGCAGAGGCTCTGAGGGTGTGCTGAGCTTGGCTGACTGCCTGGAACTAAGGAGGGGTGGGGGCCACAGCTGGAGTGATTGAGTGTTCTGCTAATTTTTTTTACTTCCTCACGTTTGGGAAACACTTCTGAACACTTTCTTCTACCTGTCAGAGAATAGTGGAGGAATGTGGAAGCTGTTATATAGTAGTCCCCTAATGGCCAATAGAAATTGTCTCTGAAAATCATAGGGATAAAATTACAGTGATTTCCTGCTAATTAACTATGAGGGAGTGGTCATGTGCACAGGAAGTAACAAAAGTTTGAAAGAGTTCTTCCACTTAGAGAATGTTTTTACAACTTTGGGGTTCCTATTGCATAATATTTCTTGGAGTGTTTGTATGATTTCCCAGGAAGACGAAATGTGCTCTATTAAGTGAAAGAAATTAAAGAGTCAAGAAAAATATTGAAAAACAAAGAAGGAATAAGTGGGGTTTTGGTGGGGAGTAAGTGAACTCATATGCTTTTAGCATTAAGTTACAAATTTGTTTTATGGCTACTGTTTACAAAGATAATAATTTTAAGAGCTTACTTTTTCTGTATATGTTGCACTCAAGAACTACCTAAATGGCAGAGGAAAAATAAATAAGAAATCTTTGGGCAGAGGCAGATTTCACCTGTATTATTATTATTTTTTCAAGCTGTGAGCACTCCTTAATTATAAGTTTAAAAAAAATTTAAGATTGGTAACATATGTTGTTGTTAGCACGTATTTAACACCTGCAGAAATGAACATGAAAAATGTGACAGCGCATAGGTGGAACACCCACTGGGTTGACTGTGAACACTGTCAACAAATTGTACTTTGTTAATTTTTTCTTATTAAAAAAATCCAAGAAAAGAATTTAATAGTGCAGGTGTTCAGAACATCACAGCAAAATGATGTAATGAAGGGGGAGGTTATAAACCTTTAACATGGAAGCCAGGATCTAGATTTGTGGATCTTTAAGCTTTGCTTCTCACATTTCCTCTACTTTTCTTAAAAATAATCCTCTTTGCTTGTTGACCTTAGCAGTCTTGGTTATCCTGTAAGACATTTCCCCTCAAAATAAGGGTGAGAGGCAGGCAGGACAGATCACCTGACAGACAGGATCAAACACCTTAAGCAGTCTTTTACAGAGATTGGAGATGGAGGTGTTCCTTTTGCACCTGATTTTCTAATAATGGAGGTTGTAATAACTGTAGATAGAGGTTATTATCAGCACCTTCCATAGCACCTGTGAGTGTAGGTTCTGTATTCTTAACTCTGTGTTCACTGTTCCTTGGACCAGAGGCCATTTCATTTAGCTCCTGGTGTTACTCACAATGCAGTGCTATGCAGAGAGCACACCCTTGGAAATACTTCCTGAATGATGCTACCATTGCTGTGCCCTCTTCTGATCTTATTGGTTAGTTCCACCATAGGATGAGAATCTTGCAAGTTGTTTCCCATGATCTACTATCATTGATGATTTCATTTTCTAATTCTGTAAACCAATTCACTCCGTATGAATGGGTAATATTTTCCATTTGAGGAGACATTCCCCCTCTCAAATAATTTGCCTAGATTGAAAGTAAAGACCAGTGAGTATGTTAATAACTATGTACTTTTAAAACCGTGAACTGCCAAAGTTTTCAAAGTACCCACAGGGTCTTTCTCATTCTCCCACCCTTCTCCTTCCACACTCTTGCACTGGCCTAACTACTGTTAACCCATCATGCTGTTAGCTTATAAAAAGAAATTCATAAACTCAAAATACTTTAGGGACACAAAATAGAAAGACCTAGGTTAAGTTTAAGTTCAGCCAGGTTTGTTTTCCCCTAGGCCCAGGCAAAGGCTCTTGATTAAGTCAGGGCACTGGCTGTGCGGTGTGGGAAATGTTCGCACTTCTCACAGCTGAGAGAAGACCCTGAAAATGATACATTTTACACCTCTTAGATGAGACTCGGGAGCTGGAAAGCACTTCACTCCCATCCCTCTGGGACCAAGAATCTGTTTGCGGTAATCACTGGCAGTGTTGACAGAATGTTCAAAACCATCTGCTCAAGGGCAAGTGTTAACTCTATCAAATCCTAATATTTTAAGCACACTGATCCCCAGGCCCAGGAGACCTCCTGACAGAGCGCTCCTTGGGCTGTGTGTCAGCCTGCCATCAATTATTACCCCATTGCACAAAGGCCCGAGATCCCAGGCAAAACTCGGTGAGGAGAGGCTGTTAGAATGACACATGCAGCAACAGAATCCACTCCGTTCAAGCCATGTTCGTTTTTATGAATCCAAGGCTTTCTGATTCTTTAATGCAAGAGATTCTTTGTAATATATGCTTATTTTTGCCTTCAAATTTATTGTTTGTAAATGGGCTTTTAAAAAAATGCATATCATCTTCAGTATGGGTTTTAAAAATTCATGTAGACTTACTGTGCAAACATAATTATATACAAGTAAGAATAAAGGCAAATTATGCCACCAAATTAAAATCCTTTGCCAAATTACTTAATAAAACATAAAGTTCACCTGCAATATTTTTGGTATATTATTCTCACAACAGTCATTATTAGCAGCCATCAGGTTGTTTAAACTGATCAGAATATTTATTTATTTAGTATTCATATAGTTTGCCAGCATGACTACTCATCAGAGTGTTTAAGAATTAAAAGCGTATAGAACATTAAGCATGTAGCAGTAAAAACATTACACAGCCCAACAAGCTGAAAACATTGCCTTCTCAAAGGAAGCCAGTTTAAATGTTCAAGGACAGATCTGCGCCCTTTGCCAAGTAAGATCCCCACTGAAAAGGGAATGCACTGGTCTGAACCCTCTGTGAAAACATCTCCCTGCCTCTCTGTCCTCGTCAGAGACATTCCACCAAGCTGACATCATCTGCCATAATGTCTTGGAGGGGTTAAGGGAACTACTGAGAAGAAACAACACTAAAAGAAACTTCTTAGCCACAAACCCCCAAAAGTTCAAATATGACATTTTTATGTTTAAATTTTTTTGTATGTGAGAATTTCATTCTATGCCACTTAATCATGCCAAGCTACTATAGGCAGTCAATAAATAGTATGAGTTCAGTAAATGGACATAGATTCTGCCATACCACAGCACTAATATTATCTGGACTTACGTTCCAGATATACAGAAGAAGAATTGGGGGAATTCTCTGGTGTGGTCACTACCACCACCAATACCGTCCCCATAGCTAACAATCCATCACTGGCTATGTGCCATCATGTGCCAGGCACTTCAACACATTATCTCATTACCTGTCTACATCAGTTCTATTATTATAAGCCCCATTTCAGGGATAAGAAAACTGAGGCTTCGAGTGCTAAGGGGATTGGCCAAAGTCACATAACAAGTTAGTGGTAGAGTCCAAATTAGAGCCTGGGCAGAAAGTTTCAAAGTGTATTCTTTCAAATGCTTCTAAAAGATAACTATTTAATGTCAAAATTTTTGGAGGCCAAGGATAGGACTGCATGTTTTCTTCTAGAGTCTCACTGAAAGCCATCAATTCATTTATTATTCAGACACTTATTGTGGGCCATAGTGGACATTTAAAAAAGTTCTTGGATAATATTGTACAAAGGGAGGGTTTGGTAACTGCTTGGAGAAGTCAGGAAAATAATTATTAGAGCTCTATGCTTTAAACAATTAGATTAAAACCTGTCCATAGGCTCCTCTCTCACATAACACCTAGAGTTCTCCATTTTAATTTTTATCTAAAGATGACAGTCATAGTTTCTCATTTTACAGTTTCTGAGCCTGATTTTCATGAAATGATGAAACATTTCTATGATTGTGTATTATTTCTGCCATCCAGAGTACATTGCGTATTGCTCTCAGCAGTCATTGCTTTGTTTTAGTTCTTTTTAACTGAATGTGTCTTTGTCTCTTTCTGTATGTTGTGTGTGAGTGTGCATGCATACAAGAGAGCAGACAGAAACAGAGATGGAGAAGCTCAGAGAGAGAGACAGACACAGAGAGAGGGAAACTCAGAGATGCGAATTTACAGTATTCGTAATTAGGAGTCCTGGTTCATAGACGCTCTTAGATCATCTGGGCCTTTAATCAGTGACTTAAGGTTTCTGAGTTTCACTTTTCTCTTCTAAACAAGAATACTTATTTTTCAGGGTTATTGTGAAGATTATGATACTATGAGAAAAATATGTACTTCAGCAGGCACATTTTAAATACTCACCGAATATTAATTCCCTACTCTATTTTCTTCCTGTCATCTTGGGCTTTTTATTTGCTATTTGTATGCTATTTGTAAAAGGAAACCATGTTAGTTTCTCACTTCACAGATGAGAAACAGGAAAGTACATTTATATAAAACTCTTTGGAGAAAGGTCCCCTGAAATTAACTTGTATTTCTGTTTGGATATCATGCCTTTTGTGTTATTATTACTATAATTAACATAACAGTTACTATAACATAATAGGCTGGCATAATAGTTACAAATTAAAGTTTTTTAAAAGGTTGATTTTTGCTTCTGCCTAAATCTTGAACGCTAGCCTTTTGGGGTTCTTTTGAAATACGTTGAGTTCTGCAGTGGATCTCTCTGCCTCAGTATCTGTTCCTTCAAACACCTATGTAGTGAGGAAATGCAGCACTGTCCTAGGTGCTGAAGGGGCTGTCGGGAGTTAGAAGAGCTATAGACTCAAGGTAAGACTAGGTAACATGAGCAATCGTTTTTAAATGCATATGTGTGTACAGAAAACAATTGTTCTAAAAAATGTCCTGGACCTCTGACAATGGAATTTAGAAGTGGTATGCAAATTGCTCCCTAAAATTCCAGCTTTAAAAACTGGAGAAGGTAATAATTATATAACATATTAATTGACAGAGGACTGTAAAGTCCTATATTAATTCAAAGGACTATCATTATCTTAACTTTCAGGATTACCTCCAGGAATAAAATGAGGATATTTATAAGGTGTGTGTTTTGTTCTTTTCTTATTTACAACATTAAAAATAAAGAAGGTTAATATATTCTATAAACAGTGGCTTTCAAGAAAAGTATGAAGCATTCAGCTTTTTCCAGATGGCTGGATTTTTTTGAAAGGTCTTTCTGTGGAGTGTTAATTTGTCATTCACTCTTATTCACAAAATGTGCTCTAATCTCTGTATTGCCCAGGGATTCTGCCCTTTCAAGGACCTTGACTCTTGGTCATTTGGATTTCCCTGAATGGCAGGAAGCAGGAGGTAGCATTCACCTGTGCTGGGTGGGAAGGGGAGAGTGAGTTCCTGAGGTCACTTAGAAGAATAATAGTACTGGGCAATTCCTCACATTTTTAATAGCCAAGGCCTAATGTAGATGAATGGATTTACCCTTTGGGAAATGAGGATACAATGAAAGAATTGCCAGCAGGAATATATGTCTTGGGTGGGCCTTGATCACAGAGGCCATGAATGCCCAAAAGGGACAAATAGAAGATTGAAATGTGTGTGAAATTTTTCTGCAGGCTGTAATGGAAAAGGGGAAATTACAAGTCCCCCTTGGGAATAAGTGTCTTCCTCACTCCACATGGATATTTAGGGTGTATTGCAAGCTGTGAGCTTCTCTGAGCACATCTTGTCTCTTGCTTTTGCCTTGCTGAGCCCCTTCCCTCTGTTGCTCCGTTCTCCCAGCTGCTTCTGTAAACTCTCTTCTGTCACATCTCATCCCCCATGGCTGCTCAAATGTGATTCCCCGGAGCCTTTCTTCCTCTCCAGCTGCATCTGTTCACCTCCCCTGCTGATCGATCCACTTCTTTAGCTCAGGGACAGCGAGAGGAAATGATTCCAGCAGCTAAACAGCTTTTATTCAGAGAGAATATTTAAATATTCTCAGTTTGCATGATTCCTCTTCACCTTATGCTATGATCAGAGGTTAATGGAGACAGTTTGGGGCTCTCTCTGTTGGTGTAGACCAGAAGCCTTTCAGAAATAAAGGCCAAGATCTTGTCAACACCACCTCCCATCCACCTTCTAAAAACATAAGTTCATTTAAGAGAACAGAAATATTTTTCATTCAAACTCCTTATTTTTAGAGAGTGGTCCCACACTCTATTTTCACCCTAACTTTGCATAAGACTCCAGCCAAATTAGAATCTGTTATTAATATTTATCATTTCTAGAGAATGAAATTTAAAAATGGGTTCTAAATTCTAAATGTTTATACCACTAAAATTATCTTTTAATACATAAAGTGTATTTTATAGTGGTACATACTGGATATTTTAATTTTTTGCTTTTTACAAAATAGTATAAGTTTTTAAAAATAAACTTGTGAGACATTGTATAAAATAGCCTGCCAGGTAAGCTTGTCTTAAGGATTAAATATAGTTCTAGCTTAGCAGAGTTTCTGACCCATATTGCCCAATAAATACTAATTTATATATATATACATATATGTAGGCATATATATCTGCCATTAATCTGTCCAATATACATTTTTATTTTTAATTAATTATATAGTATCTCCCAATGTTATGCTCTTTCCTTATTATTAGGAACTTTTTAAAATCCTCACCTAAGCATATGTTTTTTAAAAAATTTATTTTAGAGAGAGAGAAAGGGAGAGAGAGAGAGACAGAGATAAACATTGATGTGAGAGAGAAACATTGATTGGTTGCTTCCCGTAGGTGCCCAGCTAGAAACTCAACCTGCAATCTCTCTTTTTTTTTTTTTTGTATACAGGATGATGCTCCAACCAACTGAGCCACCCAGCCAAGGCTCTTGGGCAATTTTTAAATTTCCTTTTTTTCTTTTAGCTTCCTCTTCTTTCCTTCCTTGCTTTCTTCCTTTCTTTTCTTCATTTAAAAAATGTCTTTCTAGTTTCATTCCTCCTTTTTCTGTCCTTCCAACCTTTCTTCCTCTATTTTTTCCTTTATTTTGTTACTCTGGGAGACATGTATATTTTCCTTTATCTTTTTAGAGTCTTCTGTTGTGATATAATCTCCCCAAATAAAATGTCTAGCTCGAGGATCTGAACAATGTTTGTTTAGATTGTTTTTCTCCAAAGTTAAATGACATTTTCTCAGTAATGTACACTCATATACGCCAAGTTCTCCACAGTCCTGATAGCATTGTGTTCTCTTATTTTTCATTTATTTTTACATGTTTATTAAGTTTTTGAGATATTTTAAAAGATCTTTTGTTCTATTAGCAATATTATAATTTTTCCATTTGATAATTTTATATTTAAATTCTCATATGTAAACTGTCTACCTTATACTACTTATGCAGTGAAATCTGAGCAATGGTATATTTCTTTCAAAGTATTACATATTTTGAGTAGTAACTCAACCAGTTAATATTTATTGAGTGACTATTTTGTATGAGTCATTGTTCTAGGAACAGTAGGAAACTGGAGATACGATGATAAATGACATGGTCCTTGGCTTCCAGGCAGTTTGAGAAAGTTATCTAGTAAAAGGTGACAAGTATGTAAACATAGTGTAACAGGTGTTATGATGGAAATTTGTACAGGGTTCACTGGAGTCAGATAAGAAATCAAATCAGGGATTAAAGAAAGCTTTCATCTTGGACGATCATACTCCTGAAGGAAACTTTTACCAGTTACATTTGTTATTTGTTTGCTTTCTGATTCTCCTGGATCTCTGTCTCTTTTGATTGTTCCCCAGAGCTACTCTGTTGCTTTTATTTGTCTGATGATACAATTGGCTTCTGTGACTCAGTGATGCATGACAATATATGTGTGGGCAACACAGCATCAAGGTCCATATTATAACAGGCTTTTCAGGGCTTAAGGTGAAAATCAAGAATGATTAATGCTGAAAGGACATAGTTACCCATGCTTTGTTTATTTTTGGGGGGAGCCCAATTGGTGATCATGCACAGTGTCAGGCTTGAGGTTGATTATCTCATGCCTACTCTTATACACTCCTGTCCAGGAGTCCCATGGGATGACCTCAGGGAAGGGTGTTTTAGGGAGCAGTGTGGACTCTGAAATGTTTCCCCTTTCAACCTCCCACTCCTGAGGATTTTTCCAACTGCACAAACCCAGATCTTTCTGGTATCAAGATCCTCAGCTGTTTCTGAACGATAGGACCTCTTTAAGTCCTTGGTTATAAATAATAGAGTTCATGCAGTTTTGTCTCCTGCTAGCTTTAACAATCATTTTTTGGATGGACCTATCATAGGTACTCAAAGGACTGCTTCAATGCTTGCTTGATGGTTGGGTTTAGCCATATATATATATTTTAAGAGCTCATATGAAAATGTTCATTTTCTTTCTCCTTTGGAGACCTAGATTCCCTTTCTATCTTCTTTTTCTTTCTTCTGTCCTTATTTTTCTCCAATATGGTTATGTTATTCCATGAACTTCTTGAGGACAGGGTCTGTTCTATTCACCTTTGTATCCTACATGCATAACACCAGGGCTGGTTCGTGGTGGACCCTTCGCAATGCTGACTGTATGAATCAAGGATGCAATTCTTTGGAATTGCCCTAGATGCTGCCCTTCTGTTTCTTAACATCCAATAATAGAAAGATGTCTTTATGGGCCCAGATTCCCAACTCCTGCCCCCACACCTTATGAATTACTTTGACTCCAGGTGTTTGTATATCCACTAGAGGGCACTGTTTTCTCAGAGGCTGTTCCAGCCTTTTCTTCAATACCAATATAGATACCTTAACTTCATGGTCCACTCCTAGTTTTAAGTTCTTTCTATATTTGCTAATCAATAACTCTGAGCTTTCCATTACAACTATGCTTGCAGAAATAGAATCACAACTGTAAGTCGTGGTTAAAAAACAATTGTACTAATATTACTAACCAATATGATAAATATGTATTTAATAATGAAAGGGCATATGCTAAATAAAACTGCTCATATACATTTAGATATACATTTAGGTCATTCTTCTTTTTTTTGTTTTTTGTTTTAATTTTCTTCCGACCAAAACTAGAAGGGCAAGTACAGTTTCCATTTAGCCTCCAATTTTAATTTTTCACTTACATAGTAAAGGCATGGTATCGTGAGAGGAGAAATTTCAAGCTAAACATTATATCCAGATTTCAGAAGTAACTTCAGTGGAGATTTGTTTTGAATGTGAATGGCAGTATTGAGTCTGCTGCTACTTTTTTAAAGTTATAAAAGCTACATGTTATGAAAAGTTTTTTCTTTCTCTATCACTTCTAATCCCATAGAACTATCTTTAGACAGAATCAAATGAATTTCCTGGGCGTTAATGTCAAACAGTTCAAGTTTGCAAATATTTTCTACTTACACGTGAATTAACAGAGGGGATATGTGAGAAGACAAAGCTGCGCTTACTGTCAGCAAGCTTCCAAACACATCATTAACCCAGTGGTGACTCCGGAGGCCCCACTGGTGCTGTCTCAGGAAGCTGCAAAAGAGGGAGAAGCCAACAGGGAAGGTATCTTCCCCAAGTTTAAAACCTTCACTAGGATTCGTGTCATGGAACTGAATGAAGGAGATGGTGGAGCCCAGCACCCTGTCAAATATTAAGGGACAGAACGCACATCAGATCTCTTTGAGTCAGTCCTCTTATGAATCTTCGTATAACCTGTCAGTAAACTCTCTTTTAAATTATGCTTAAAGTTATACTTTTTTTTAAGTGGGCACTTTTTGTGCCAGGCTGTAAAGTCATTTTTGAAGGGTTTAATAAGCTTACTCTGATTAAAAATATAGGCTTAAATATCTGTTGATTTTGTGACAAGCTGTAGATGTCAATTGTCCTGACAATTTACTTTGTATTCCCAGGACAACAGTATCATCTATACATAACCATGGTTGGGGGAAAGAAGCAAAAATATAATTTTTAAGAAGAAACACATTATTTCGTAAGTTAGTCAGGTATCACAAAGCCACATACATAGGAGGCATCAAGCTTGAAGAAAAATTTTAAAGACCTAGAAAAGAAATTGAAGTTCCTCTCCCCAAGAATTTACATCTGGCAGAAGCAGATGATAGGTTTTTTTTTTTGAGAATTTTATTTGAAATCTAGAGCCTGTCTAACTTCCTACTCAATAATCCTGATATTGGGATATTTATAAATGACACCATCTCTCTTAAATATTGCACTTCTCTTCCGGAGGGCTTTGTAAGGTTTAACAAGAGGAGACACCATTCCTTTCCACCTATTTGATGTAGCAGATTATTTAGGAGCCAACATGTTGACACACTATAAACTGTAAAAAATGAAGCCTAATAAGGTTAATTGTCATCTGAACCTTCCTCTGTAGGCTGCAATCTGTGGGCTTTGATTGTTTCCCTGGGGGAAACTCTGCCCAGATGGCGAAGTCCTCAAGGCCCTGACCCACAAGAGGCCTGCAGAGATGGAGAACAAGGTGCTTCTCCACAGACTAATTAATTTACTAGTATAGCACCTGTTTCAGAATAGATAGGGCTGGAAGGGAAAGCAGTCCCTGGGCACAGTGGCAGGCTTGCGGGTAAATGGATTTCAGCTGATTATATTAAGCTGCTGCTTTGATCATCTAAAGGCGTTAAAATGGAAATATGTTTTTTTCTGGCTGTTGGCCTTTGTGAGTGTGGTTTGTACTGTTATTATAAATGTTGGGTAATAGAAAAGGCTGTTTTAGATTTCAGCACGTCCTGCTTAAAAAGTGTGTAGTGCATTTGTCCATTTCTTTCTTTCAGTTTAGAAATACATGCTGTCGTAAAGCTGCACCTTTTAAACAATTCCACTTTCTTGTTTCCATTTTATTCCAGCCAAATTACTAGCTGGAAATCAAACACCAACACAGATTCCTTTTAGCTAGAACATTTTATTATGTACTCACACCTTTAATTCAATGTGTGTAATTAGGCTTTAATCAGCTGAACACTATTTGTGAAAAAATATCAGACACTTGTTTAAATGAAATTCTGGTAAAGTCATGCTATTAAGCTTTGGTGACTAGTTACTGGCACGAATAAATCCTTGAGTAAACAAGGCTTGGTAGTAAATGGATTTACAATGTGAGTCTTTCTGCACTCAATTTCACTTTATTGCCTCTTTGATTCCCAAAAGGATTAGAGGTAATTTTTTCAGTCCTTTGGATGCCATAAAACTGTTTCCCTTTCCAAATTAACACTATGATCTTCCATGTAATGTGTTTGGCAAACATTGGGAATTTATCAGACCACTAGTGTATGTTGCATAGTAATGGAGATAAAAATATGGTGTCTTAGATGTCATGGCCTTACAGTGCACACCTTTCACGAAGGTTTTGAGAAAGTTATTGTTTTAAAAACAGAAAAATATTCTTCATCATACAGAAGACAGCCTAAAGAATACTAATGATTTGGTAAGTTAAATGATTTTAACCATTATGTGTTTAAAAACTGACATTGCCACAGTGAAGGGCTATTAACATTACAATGGGTAAGATTGGGTCCTTTTTTTTTTAATATTTTATTTATTTATTTTTAGAGAGAGGAGACAGGAGGGAGAAAGGGAGAGAAACATCAACATATGGTTGCCTCTCACATGCCCCCAACTGCGGGCCTGGCCTGAAGCCCAGGCATGTGCCCTGACTGGGAATCAAACCGGTAACCCTTTGGTTCACAGGCCAGCGCTCAATCCACTGAGCCACACCAGCCAGGGCAAGATTGGGTCCTTTTTAAGGAAGGTATCACACTGAATATGAAAACAGAGCAAGCCCACAAATTTTGCATATAATCCAAGGGCTTATTTCTAGATTGTCCTGTCTGGTTGTGTCTTTACAATCCTTGAAACTCTGTTATATGGAAAAAAATCGAAAATTTTAAGGCTGCCTTTCCTTGCTTTTTTTCTTCTAAAATTCCAAAAGCATCTTTAAAATTTTTGTTTCAGTGGATTTATTTTTAAATATACACTTTTTAAAATAAAAGGGTACAAATATGTATATAATCAAAATGATTACTTTACCATTCCATTCTTGACCCTGGTCCCTTGCTCTGGCTCCCACCATTGACCAGTTCTTCTTCTGGCCCTCCGGAGGTGCTTTAGTGGTGTGCAGTATGAACTGAGGGACATTTGAGTTGTTTCCAGGGATTTGCTCTCATAAGTAATACTACCATAATATCTCTGAGCACGTATTTCTGGGCCAATGGTACAAATGCACCTTTAGTATCTATTCCTAGAAGTAAAACTTTTGTCATAGATTGCATACATTTTGAATTTGGATAAATATTAAGTTGTGCTCACGTATAAATGTGACTATTTCCCCAGAACCTATTTTATTTCTTTCCGCAGTCTGAAAGTTAAGTATTCTATCTTATTACTTTAATTTACATTTCTTTAATTATGACAGAGGTTGAGCATCTTTTCAAATGATTAAAAAACACTTCATTTCCTTTTGATGTGAACAGCCTGTTCAGGTCCTTTGCCAATCTCTCTATTGGGCCATCAGTGTTATTCTTGTGGGTTGAAGAGCTCTTTATGGAATAAGAAAATCAGCCGTCTGTCTGCCAACGTGTAGCATTTATCATTTCAGTGGCATTTCCCCTTTCTGTCATCTCTCATTTACCATGGCTTCTATTCCTCTTCTTTTATCATTGGCTGTCTGCATTCAAGGTTTCTTAATAACTCCTGGAAACTAGAAATAATAACGTCATAGGAAAGGGATTAATCTAGGTGGTTTTCTAACTTTGACTTTTGATGAAGTAGGAGAAGGGCTGAAAGGGCAAAATTAAAATTAAGAGGAGGGTGAAGTGACTTTAGTGATTTGGAAGAGGGGCTTTTATACTGACAAGACCTTGACAATAATGTTTATATAAAAAAAGCAATTTATTTTACCCATAATTTTCTTCTTTCTTTTACCATTATTACAGATATTTGTGTTAGAATAACAATTCTCTTTCTAGGTATTTTGGCCATAAAGTCATGTTTCTGTGTTTTGGACATCATAAGTTGTGGTCATAAGATGGAAGTATTGTAGGGCCACAAATTCAGCACAGTGACCTTGATCCTGGATGAAGTGGAGAGGGGAGAGAGAACAGCAAGACTGACAGCTATTAAGTACAAGTAACTTTTTATGTTCAGCTCCACATAATAAAGTAAATACAAAAACATGTTTTAGACATTTATGGCTTTATATCAAAATAAAATATATTTGTGAGGTTCTGAAGTTTCCATACTTATTATCTTCAGTGTAATGGATAAAATGTCGATTCAACACGGGAGGAGACAGATACTGTGTCACTCCCGAGTTGGACTGCACAGCCATTCTCGGCGGTGCAGATAGACTCTTAAGAAGCTACACCATCGTCTCTCGAGACGGACGGCTGCCGATGATGATGAATGGATAAAAGCATGGCCTTTGGAATCTAACAGCTTGGGTTCAAATCTTGAATCTTTCACTTCATAGCTGCTTGACCTTGGTTAAGCTCTCATCTTTAAAATTGGGAAAATGAGAGAAATTACTTCATAGATTGCTATAAGGATAAAATGAGATAATGCATGTGCCTGGGATAAACTCCATCAATATGAACTCTTATCATTAGCCTTATTAATTATCAGAAAGTATTTGTAAAATGTTATATGTTTATATTTTATTGGATTTATTGGGGTGACATTGGTTAATAAAATTATATAGGTTTCAGGGCTACAGTCATCTATATAGTGTATTGTGTTCACCACCCCAAATCAAGTTTCCACCCATCACCATTTATCTCTCCTTTACCCTCTCCTTCTGTGAAATATTATCTAAATTGTGCTGTTTCAACCTAATTTAAAGTAAGTAAATTGACATCTGTGAAACTTACACATGCAGAACCTTCATGAAACCACACATTAGAATAGTTTCTGAGTAGTTACTTTATGGTATTTCTTCTCTCTTTGGAATTCTTGTTGAAACCCCTTTTAAAGGTAAAAACCTGATATTGTAATAGTAGTTACAATAGCAAAGGGTCTCATGTACGCCTCACTGGTCTTTAGTGACTATTGGCTAGCTTCTTCCACCTCTATTCCCATTGCATTCATAAGTTTGTTCATGCTGTGCCTTCTGTTTGAAATTCTCTCCCTGCCTTTCCCATTCATGTAGAAACACCCACACACATATATATGTACCTATATATGTGTATGTGTGTGAGTGAGTGTTTGTGTGTGTGTATTCTGGTATCTGTCAAGGATATGAGTAGCTAAATTTTATTCTAAGTTACTTCTGCTAATGAACAAGAATAATGCAAAGGAACACTGCTAAATTAAGTATGACTCTCCAATATTATAAGGGAGATGAGTGTATTTATTTATTAGTTTTAAGTGAATGACTTTCAATCACTCCAGTCAACATTTATGATATGAATATTTCACATGAAATGATTGCTTTTGTGTTGGTTAGTTTTGCAAATCAGAACCTATTTGCAGAACACTATTAGGCCAATATATCTTATCACAATATTTGCCAGTACCGCAGGTTTTACAAATTACTTATTGTGACTCTAGTTTTCTATTAACAAGAATTTACTGATTAACTAATTTATTTACTTTATGAACATTCATATAGCATAGTGCCAATGTTCCATGACTAAGAGTGAATGCATGGATTCTTGGTATTCAAAACAACTACCCACTGACCCACTTCTGGAGCTGTCAGATGACATGGCAGAGCCCAAGGAGCATGGTTGTCTAACAGAGCACCCCAGCCAGCAGTGGGCAAGGAGGAAACTAAAACATTTAAAAACCTAGGTGTGACAGATGTGTTGTGGGAACCTTGTGACCAGCTGGGATGGACAGTGCCACCAAATTCCAGATTGAAGCTATTCCTTTGGCCTTACAAGTTACTAAGTGTGTGATATAAGTATAAAGCACCAGGAGTTAAGATTCTACCTTCTTGAAGAGATAATTATAGAATTCAATCAATGTGGCAGCATAGGCAGACATGGCTCATCTCTTCATACAACCATATCAGACTTATAGCTAAAATATAGAACAACCATCACTCAAAACCATCAGAAATCAAGTGGAATGGAAGTCTTACAACTATGAAATTAAAGAAACCATATCCATCCAGATTGGTAGGAGGGGTACAAACATAGAACAGACTGGTCCCTCACTCATGTGGTGGAAAAAAACATGGAAGATATATGTCAGGAGCAAGGAGTCCCAGCCCCACACCAGGCCCCCCAGCCCCAGGTTCCAGTGCCAGGAGGATAAGTCCCCACAACTTCTAGCTACAAAAACCAGTGGGGATTGAGTCAGTGGATGAAACTGCTGTAGCCTCAAGAAGTTCCTCTTAAATAACCCATGCACAGATTCACCTACTCAGACTCACTCCCTGTGAGTTACAGCACCAGGGTTGGATGGCACCAATAGAATACAGGAAAAAAATAAGGTGACGAGCAGAGGCCATTGTCCCTTTTCTAAACCCTTCCTCCACAGAGCTATCAGGCTGGTTTGACAGTGCTCAGAGACTCTGCTCACCCAACTTATGGGCCCACCCAAGCTGCTTTTCCATATGAATGGCTTGTCTGGGCTCATGCTTCACAACTTCCTACATCCTCTCAAACAAGCAATAGCTAGCCTCATTGAGCCCCACCCCTGGCACTAGCAGCAGCCAGTCTAGATTCACAGCTTTGTTTTGCTTGAAAATCTCCAAGCCCAGGACAAGTATCAGCCATCTCAGATTGCTTTATTGCTCAGGCAGGGTGGCCCCCAGCAAAACATAGGTGGGGACTGATCTTGGCCTGCACCACCCAGGAAACCCCAGGGCCAGCACACCCAGTGGAGAGCTACAGACCACATCAGAGCACAACCACCCTGCCCCTGCACAGCTGGTCCTCCAGAGAGGGCGGAGATATATGGTAAGAGGTCACAGCCAATACTTGCAGCTGACTGGCCTTGGTAAATCCCTCCCATTGATCTGCCAACAGTAACCAAGTTTTAATACAAGATGAGGGTGTACTCAGCCCACACAAATGGTGCACCTTGAGTATCCAGCTTGGGTGACAGGAGAGGCTGTGCTACTGGACCCTATAAGACACCTAACACATTAGGCCAAACTACCAAGACATGGAGTCAAAGCAGCTCTACCCAATACACAGAAACAAGCACAGGGAAGTTGCCAAATCGAGGAGGCAAAGAAATATGGCCCAAATGAAAGAACAGATCAAAACTCCAGAAAGAGAGCTAAATGAGATAAGCTATCTATCAGATGCAGGGTTTGAAACTCTGGTTATAAGGGTGCTCAAGGAACTCAGTGAAGACCTCAACAGCATAAAAAAGACACAGTCAGAAACAAAAGACACACCAATTGAAATAAAAAACAATTTACAGGGAAACAACAGTAGAGTGGATGAAGCTGAGGATCAAATCAATGATTTGGAACATAAGGAACCAAAAAACAACCAATCTGAACAACAAGAAGAAAAAAGAAAATGAAGATAGTATAAGCAACCTCTGGGACAACTTTAAGCATACTGACATTCACACCATAGGAGTGCTAGAAAAAGAAGAGAAAGAACAAGAAATTGGAAATTTATTTGAAAAAAATAATGCAAAAAAACTTTCCTAATTTGATGAAGGAAATAGTCATGCAAGTCCAGGAAGCACAGAGTCCCAAATATGATGGGTGCAAAGAGGTCCACTCCAAGACACATCACAATTAAAGTGCCAGATGTTAAAGATAAAGAGAGCATCTTAAAAGCAGCAAGAGAAAAGAAATTAGTTACCTACAGGGGAGCTCCCATTAGACTGTCAGCTGATTTTTCAAAAGAAACTTTGTAGGCTAGAAGGGGTTGGCAAGAAATATTCATCATGAAAAGTGGGGACCTGCAGCCAAGATTGCTCTACCCAGCAATGCTATCATTTAGAATGGAAAGACAGATAAAGAGCTTCCCAGACAAGGTAAAGCTAAAGGAGTTCACCATCACCAAACCATTATGATATGAAATGTTACAGGGACTTATTTAAGAAAAAGAAGATCAAAACTATAAACAATAAAATGGCAATAAACACATATTTATTAACATTGAATCTAAAAAACAAACTAAGCAAACAAGAAGAATAGAGACAGAATCATGGATATGGAGAGTGTTTTGATGGTTACCAGATGGGATGAGGTTGTGGAGGAATGGGTGAAGAGGTGAGAGGATTAAGAAATTCAAATAGGTAGTTACAGAATAACCATGGGGATATAAAGTACAGTATAGGCAATGGAGTAGCCAAAGAACTTATATACATGACCCATGGACAGAAACAGTGATAGGGGGATTACTTGAGGGAGTGATGGGTACTGGGTGGAGTGGGGCAAAGGGACAAAAATCAGAACAGCTGTGATAGCATAATCAATAAAATATAATTAAAAAATAAAATGACAACTATCACCCGGTGTACCTTTTTTTCTGGATCTATATGCCCACAAAGTGCTTTATGGAAGAATTATAAAATAATCCCTTAGAAATTAATTGTTAATATTTACAGTCAATATCTTGAATCAAACCTACTCAATTTATGAGGATTCTTTCATGAGTGATTACAGCTTCATCAGAGGGAAATCACTGGAATTATAGTTTCTAACAACTTCTTCCCTGGCCCCACAATAAACAAATGAAAGTAATGATCCAATACCATTCTATCCATCAAATAGGTAAATGTTCCAAAAATCATAGTCAGTTCTGCAGAATGTAGTGAGACAGGTACTTTCATGAATGGCTGCTGAGGCTTTATGTCAGTACAACTTTTCTGGAAACTAACTTGGGACAGCACATGTAAGAATCTTAAAAGGGGCTACTTGGAAAAGTGGTTAATGGAGCACATGCATATAACCTCCTTTCTCTTCAGGTACCCATTTAATATTTTATAATAAAATATAAAATCAGGAAATATCAATACCTGGACTATACTACTACCACATCTGCAACTACCAGTGATAATAATCTGAACCCAAAATCCCAGATAACAAAAAGCTTACAAATGGGTAAGAAGAGGAGAGGAAGAAGTTAAACGTGCTTTTTCTCATTTAATTCAGGAGTCATTAAGTACTATTTCATTATGGGAAAAAATGTGTGTGTATATATGTGTGTGTTAAACTTCAAGGTAATCACTAGTAAAATAAAAATAAGATAAATGCTTTCAAGATTACTAGAGAAACAAATATAGTACCTAACAGTCATGATTCAAGATGCAAAAAAATAAAAAATAAATAATATATAATAAATAATAATAGAGGAAATAATAAGGCAGATATTTTAAACTGTAATTCAGGGTTGTGGGCTACATGAACAATAAGACCAATTTTATAATTTAATTTTTTAATTTTAAAGTATCTATAAAAGGGGGTATAGCCTGGCAACCAGGGCAGTGAGAGGACCTTCTGGATGTTCACAGGCATTTCATGGCTCTGACTCCAGGCCAAGAGCTCTGGCTCTAAGTCATCTTAGTGACCTGTAGTGAGTGGTTTCATATCTTTAAGTCTTGAGTGGTTTCATACCTTTAAGTCTAGAAATATTTAGAATTAAGTAGCCTTAGTTAATTGCCATGGAAATTGTTATCTTTTGGTAGGTATGCATGTTTCAGCCCCAGGAAAACCTAAAATTAAATATGAAAAGGTGAAGAGAATAAAAACCATAATGTATAAACATTCTTTTGTGTTAAGAAGGTACATGTATGTATTTAGTACCTTATGTACTTGGAATATTGAAATTAGTTTGGCTTATTACAGTCAATTTGTTCAAAATTGATTAATTTTGTCTATTACACCCTGTAACACCAACTTAAATGTCCTAAATCATTACTTCAATGTGTTAAAGTGAGTAAAGGATTTATATTTACATTTTTTAAGTTGAAATATAACTAAAATTTAAGTACAGGATTTGCAACCAAAATAACTATCAATTATATTTATAAAGGTAAACATTGGTTTTGTTTTTTTTTAATGCACTTAGGAAGGTTAGATTTGTTAAGTCAGACAACTTAAATATTTGAAAAAGAAACCAAGTATATTAAACATATAAATACAGTTTTAAAAGTTTGAAAGTTTTAAATTATAATTGTAATTGAGCATTACCAAAAGTCTCTTAGAAATTCTTGCTGAGCTCTGCCAGACTTATAAATAGAATTATAAATTTCTTAAGCTCAATTTAAAAATAAAGAAAAACTATATTTTAAAAATGTGTACCTTATTCCATTGAACATAAACTTTAAAGCCAAAAATAAACCCAATAATAGACATTTCTATATTCAAAAGCCACTCTCTTGGACAACAAAAAGCATCACATGAATGGATATTGTAATAGGTAAATATGAAAACAGGGTGACAAAATTAATATTAGAAAATGTAAAATCAAGGCAAGAAGCATCAAATGGGACAAAGGAGTTTAGTTTATATTAATTAATAAATCCCAGATGAGAATAAAACATTCATGAACTATTATGTGCAAATAACAGCACTAAACAAAATCTTACAGATTCATAAAGAAAAGTAACAGAAATATGAGAGTAGAAGACTACATAATTAAAGCAAAAGATGGCTTGAAACCCTAAAACAAGTCCATGTTTTCCCACCTTGAATTTTCACTTTTAGGAATCTACCCTTATGGTATAATTGGAAATGCAGACAAAGTTTTATATGCAAGAATATTCAGCGTGCTAATTATAATAGTGAAAATTATTCAAATGTCTAACAGTTGGGAAATGATCAAATCAGGGTTCTTAATTGAAAGGATCTATGAACACCTGAACTTGTATGCTAAATTTGGTGTGCCTGTTCATGACTTCCATCAGCTTCATAAAGTGCCTTATGTAATAATAAAATTTCATATTAATAAGAATAACTAAATAAGAATTTTGAGCATCTATAGGCTGAATAACATAGTCACTAAAAGTTTTCAAATAATAACATTACAATGATAACAAAATGCTTCTTATGTTATATATAGTGAAAGTATAAAGCCCACATAAAGAGTACACATTATAGAAAAAAATACCTATGTGGAAGTTTAAGGGCAGGAAATTTGGGTTGCTTTCATCATTGATGTATACTCAGAATAAAGAGTGGTATCTGGATGTTGTAGGTGCTCAATAAATATCTATTGAATGATTAAATGGAAATTCACCTAAGTGTTAATAGTGATGGTCTCTAAGAGGTAACATTATGGGTGTTCTTTGCTTTCTTTATACTGCATTTTCCAATTTGTTTCCACAATGTGCATTTATTTTATTTAGCATGGCATAAAATATATTAATTAAAAACTAGGTCAGGACTTACCCTATTATCAATCTTTATACTAAAGAGAAACCATTCTATTCTTCCCCCAAGTTTCCTTTTCCCGAGGGGTGTGACTGTGTTGTAGGCTTTGCCATCTGAGGCAAATCACACCAACCTGCTGCTTAGAAGTCTTGAATATTTGTAAACCCACATTTTGGTCATCTGGCTCTGCTTCTATCATGATCTTCAAAATCCACTTATTTTCACACTCCCTCATGCTCTGTCTGATCATCCCACCCCAAAGCGTGTTTTGTCTCTGATGTCCTTGAGCACTACTGTGTCTGCTGATTCTTTTGACTCAATCCTGTATCCTTACCGTTCTTCTGAAATGTTTTATAAGTGTATATCTTGATTTCCCCAAGGTGCTAGTAAACCTCATGGGTTTGGAAAGGATGGTGCTTTATTTCTTTCTGTCTCTTATCAAACTTGGCACAGTGCATTGAACATAGCAGGCAACAAACACATATTTATTGAAAATGCTGGATGCTCTTCTGTTCTGATACCGGTCAGAATATTTTAGAAAGTAGAACTTGGGAGTCAGACAAACAAACTGGAGTTCATATTCCACCTCTGTTGATTACTATTTAACCTTGCAACTTGACATTAATAAATTTCTTTGAACCTTTAACAGCAGTTTTCTGCAGGGATTATAAGATCTTACTGTGTCTTCTTGGTTCTATCATTTACTAACTATTTAACCTTAGGCAAATTATTCTGCCTCTCTAAGCCTCAGTTACCTCATTTGTTAAACAGAAACAATAATACCAATTAGTTCATAATATTATCAAGAGGGTTAAATAACATCAAGCTTGGGAAAGCCCGTAACATAGTTCAGAGTATGTGATTAAGGCTTAATCCAAAGATAGCAATTATTTGGTATTTGGAAGGACAACAATAGAAAAAAATGACATTTCTGAATCTACTTAATACAATTCCTATAAATGTGAAATAAGCTAATGCATAGAGAAGAGTTTAGCATGATTCTGGCTCAGTTAGTGCTGGAGATCATTATTTTAGTTTCAGATACAATGGATTAATAATGCCTATTTTGCAGAGTTGTTGGTTGGATTTATTGTGAAATTAGTATAATACAAATGATTAATAAATTATCATTTTCCTCCCTTATTTCTATTCCTTCAGCCTCTACACCCTACTCCTAATGCTTGATCACCTTATGGCATAGTACTGAACATCTGAAGAACTGTTAGGGTACTGTAATCATATCTTTTTGTGGAGAAATGCTGGTCCACACTGAGTTGGTTGTCCTCAATGGCATTTACTTTGTATGCATTATGACCAAAGTGAAGATTATATTCAGACTGTAGCAGCATGAGACCAAGCAAAATCACAATTCAATAGCTTGCAGACATAAAAAACGAGGCCCAGAGAGGTTCTGTGATTGGCCCAAGGCCACACAGCATCTTGTGTGTGTAATTCTATGCATTGTGCAGAGTGGCATTGCCTTTCCTCTCCTGGGCTTTGTGATTACCTCTTACTATACTCAGAACCCACATGAGGCCTGTGCAGCCTTCTACGGAGAGCTGCAAGACCTGTCTCATTGCTGGCTCTCCCAAAAAATATATTTAAATAAAAGTTTTCAGCTCTTATATTTTTCCCAAAGCCCATGTCATTCATTAAATGGCTACTTAATATAAAGAAGCAAATTAAATAGGGGAGGAGAACAAAAGCATTTCTTTTATTTTTATTTTTTTCTCAGTTGCTTCTTGTGCAGGTGGATTGCTGCAGGAGTCCCCTCTTCCAAAGCCCATCTGGGATGTTAGTTTAGCTCTATTGATGTTTAAGACTCTGTCTTTCATCATAACCACATGCCAAGACAATAAGTAATTGAACCACATGTTTTGCCTTTTTAAAAAGGTGTAATCTCCTTCTGAAGTGTAGAGATGTTTAGCAGGATTTTTCTAATTTATCTGTCATCACACCATGCAGGCTAGGCTCCAAGCCCCAACTGCAGTGTCTCTTTATCACTGTCTTTTGATGAACACCTGTTTCCAGCATACAAATGTATCTGCTGAGATGCAAAATTAAAATAATTTCAACAGTGTAAGAATAATTAGGAACCTTTTTTTGAAAAGTCCACCTGTTCCAAATATCAAAATATCATATTTAGTTGCATGTGCATTCTTTTATCACCATATTCTTTATGGCAGTATTTATATATTATATAATAATTCTCTTCTGATATCCCATTAAGTAAAAAAATAAATATTTTTATTTTAAAATATTCAATTGTAAACAATTTTTAAAAACAACCTGAGTTTTCTATGTCCCTTGAGAGAGATAAAGAAGGAAATTACTCCAAAATTTTTATTAATTTTTATTGTTTCAATTTTTTACATTAAAAAGACTTTAAGTATATTATATTAATTATGTTGTTACAGTAATCCCAATGTTTTTCCCTTTGTTCCCCTCTGCCCAGTACCCCCTTCCCTCCAGCGATCCCACCCCTCTTAGTTCATGTCCATGGGTCATGCATATTAGTTCTTTGGCTTCACCTTTTCCTATATTATTCTTAACTTCCTCCTGTCTATTTTGTACCAAACAAATATGCTTCTTAATCCCTGCACCATTTCCCCATTTCTCCCCTTCCACCCCAGCTGATAACCCTCCAGATTATCCCCATATCTATGATTCTGTTTCTATTCTGGTTTGCTTAGTTGGATTTTGTTTTTATTTTTTAGATTCAGTCTTTGATAGTTGTGAGTTTGTTGTCATTTCAATGTTCATAATCTTGATCTTTTTCTTAAGTAAGTTCCTTTGACATTTTATATAATAATAGCTTGGTGATGATGAACTCCTTTAGCTTTGCCTTGTCTGGGAAGCATTTTACCTGCCCTTCCATTCTAAATGATAGCTTTGCTAGATAGAGTAATCTCAGTTGTAGGCCCTTGCTTTTCATCACTTTGAATACTTCTTGCCAGCCCCTTCTTGCCTGCAAAGTTTCTTTTGAGAAATCGACTGACAGTCTTATGGGAACTTCTTTGTAGGTAATGCTCCTCTTTTCTCTTGTTGCTTGTAAAATTCTCTCTTTATCTTTAACCTTTGAAATTTTAATTATGTTGTGTCTTGGTGTGGTCTTTTTTGGGTCTAGCTTGTTTGGGACTCTCTCTGCTTCCTGGACTTGTATGTCTATTTCTTTCTCCAAATTAGGGAAGTTTCTTTCATTATTTTTTCAAATAAGTTTTCAATTTCTTGCTCTTCCTCTTCTCCTCCTGACGCCCCTATGATTCGGATGTTGGTATGTTTAAAGTTGTTTTGGAGGTTCCTAACCCTTTCCTCCTTTTTTTGAATTCTTGTTTCTTCTTTCTGTTCTGGGTCAATGTTTATTTCTTCCACTTGCTCCAGATTGTTGATTTGAATCCCAGCTTCCTTCTCATCACTGTTGGTTCCCTGTATATTTTTCTTTAGTTCACTTTGTATAACCTTCACATCTTTCTTTATTTTGTGTCCATATTCAATCATTTCTCTGAACATCCTGATCACCAGTGTTTTGAACTCTGCACTTGTAGGTTAACTATCTCCATTTTGTTTAGTACTTTTACTGGGGTTTTGTTCTGTTCTTTCATTTGGACCATATTTCTTTACTTCCTCAATTTGGCAGCCTCCCTGTGTTTGTTTCTGTGTATTGGGTAGACCTCCTTTGACTCTGGGTCTTTGTAGTGTGGTCTAATATAGTAGATGTCCTGTAGAGTCCAGTGGCACAGCCTCCCCTATCACCCAAGCTGGGTACTCAAGATGTGCTCTATGTGTGGGCTGAGTACACCCTCATCTTGTGGTTGAGCCTTGGTTGCTGTTAGCAGATCAATGGAAGGGATTTATCAAGGGCAGTCAGCTGCAAGAACTGGTATGATCACTTACCACCAACCTTTGCCCTCCATGAAGGATAGCTGTGCAGGGGCAGGGTGGTGGTTCTCCGATGTGGTCTGAGGCTGTCCACTGTGTGTTCTGGCCCTGGGGTTTCCTGGGTTGTGCAGGCCAAAGTCATCTCCTACCCGTGTTATGCCTGGGGCACCCTGCCTGAGCTTTAAAGCAATCTGAGATGGCTGCTACTTGTCCTAGCCTTGGAGATTCCCAAGCAAAATGAAGCTGTGAATCTAGGCTGGCTTCTGCCAGCCAATGCTTGTTTGAGAGGATGTAGGAAGTTATGAAGCATGAGCCCAGACTGGCCATTCATATGGAAAAACAGCTTGGGGGTGTCCATAAATTGGGTGATGCAGGGTCTCTGGTAATCTCAAGGCAGGTCAAACAATGTTAACCAGGTTGATGGAGGCTCAGATATGTCACCAGCCTGCCAGCTCTCTGTAGGGAGCATTTAGAAAAGGGACAATGACCTCTTTTGGCCTTGAAATTAGACACTTCAGTTTCTCCCTGTATACCACTGGTGCCTTTCAAGCTCAGAGGGAGTGAATCTGCGTAGGTGAGTTTTTGTGTGCATTCTTTAAGAGGAATTGCTTGGGGCTCCAGAAGTTTCTTCCACCAGCTCAATCCCTGCTGCTTTTTGTAGCCAGAAGTTGTGGGGACTTATCTTCCTGGCACTGGAACCCTGGGCTGGGGGGCCTGGTGTGGGACTGGAATTTCTCACTCCTGAGATATCCCTCTTAAATTTTTATCCACCACACCTGGGTGAGAGACCAGCCTGTTCCATGTCTGTGCCCCTCCTACTCATCTCAATGGATGTACTGTAGTTTCTTTATTCTGTAGTTATCAGGATTCCATTCAACTTGATTTCTGATGTCTCTGGCTGATGATTGTTCTATATTTTAGTTTTAGTTTTGATGTGGTTGTACAAAGAGGTGAGCCATGTCTGTCTATGTCATCATCTTTATTGTTTTAATTTTTAAATTAAATTTATTGGGGTGACATTGGCTAATAAGATCATCTGGGTTTCAAGTATAGATTTCTGTGATACATGATCTGTATACTACATTTTGTGCCCACCAGCCAAAGTCAAATAATCTTCCATCACCACATATTTGGCCTCCTTTACCCTTTCTACCCCCTATCCCTTCCCTCTGGTAACCACCATACTGTTGTCTGTGTCTGAGTTTCAGTTTTATATCCCACATATAACTAAAATCATATGGTTCTTAGCTTTTTCTGACTGACCCATTTTGCTTAGCATAATGTTGGAAACTTTAAAAATGTTCTATTCTTTTTGATTAATGTGCCCTTTGTGACAGATTTGACTTCCTTGAAAAAAAACAATGATTACGTGAGCCTATGTTAGTTATAATGGATATTTTTAAGGGAAAAGATATAAGGGTCCTCATCATAAGAGTTTTTTTTTTGTTAAAGTTTGGTACTTTAAAACACTTAAACCAATATATTTACTATGAAGAATTATTATAATTATTACTCATGTTAATTTATATTTAAGGCTTTATCAATCATGCTTCCTTTTGGTTTTCCAATAGGCTAGAGCTTGGTGGTTTGAGTGTTCAAGGTGAAATTACATAGTAACTGTAATCCCCTACTTCTTGGTACCCCTGTCCTAATATGTGAGAGGAAAATCCCCATTTCCAAGAATTGATATAAATAAAAAACAAAAAAGATAAGCTCACATAGTTGTTGTTTTTTTAACCCATAGTTAAGAGACCTTGATATACAACAATCTATGTAATGATTTTCATTTAACATTAGCCAAAGCAGTATTCACTCTGGGTAAGAAGTAACTCCATGTTTATCTAGATACACAATAAAGCAAATTTACAGGTGAAAACCAATTTAATATAAAAATGTATTAGAATTTCTTTTTATTTTTAGAATGTGAAGTCTGAAGTGCGAGAATTTTGGTTGTTTTCCTGACAACCTTGCAAAAAAAAGTAAATCACCAGTTGCCTGGCCCTTACATATGTATCAAAGTTTGTCCACATGCATTACGTGGCTGGTTGCTTTTTAGCTGCCAGGGACATTTTGGGCAGTGGTTATATACAGAAGACTAATTACATTAATTAATCCACACCGATGTGTGAGCAGGAAGCATGTTTTTACAATAAAGATGTAATTTAAAAGAATCTTTTACTGGGAACACTTGAGAGACACAGCAGTTTCAGATTTACCATACAATAAGAACAGGAGTTATCCAAATTGAATAAATGTAAATTTGAGCTTGGGGAAATACATCGATATATGGCAAAAGAAACCTACACCTGTGTCACAAATATGCACTTCCTAAAAATGATTTTTCTAAGCAGGTGTATGGATTTTGGCTTTTATCGTTAAATTATAGGGATCTCACATTACTCTGCTTAATGTGATGTAGCCATGTTACATTACTTCTACAGCTTTTCTTGTTAGTTGTGTTAGACAAAATAATAGCCTCTCAAAGTTGTCTACATTCTAATCTCCAAAAATTGTGAATATGTAAACTTACACAGTAAACAAACAAGAAACTAGAAACAATGCTTGCAAATGTGATTAATTATGGATTGTGGGATAAGTTTATCCTGGGTTATCTTTGCAACCCCAAAGTATTCACCAGTGTCCTTCTAAATAAGAGGGGAGGCAGGAGAGTCAATGTCAGTATGATGTGATCTGAGAAAGACTCAGCCTGATATTTCTAGCTTTTAAGGTCAAGGAAGAGCCCATGAGCCAAAAAATGTGGGTAGTATCTCGTAGCTGGAAAAGGCGAGGAAACAGGTTCTTCCCTGAGCCTTCAGAAAGGAACTATAACTTACCACACCATGACTGTAGCGCACTAAGCCCTCCAGAATTATAATATAATAAATTTGTATTATTTTAAGTCACTAGGTTTGTTATAACTTGTTACAACAGCAATAGAAAACTAATACAGTTTTTCCTGGCTTCAGATTCCTCATCTAGAAAGTGATAATATCATTTGTTTGTTATTTTTTATAAGAATTAATAAGAAAATGCATGTGAAACTGCTTTAAAATGTTCAAAACTAAAGATAAGATCTTTTGTAAAAGCAATAAAACTATTTCTAAATTTTACAGCAACTAAAAGACTCTACCAATATAATACTCAACCTTTTAAAAATCTCCCCCAAATCCCTATTATTAAGGACTAGTGACTTACGGCCAAGATGGAGGCTTAGACTGACACGCTCGGTCTCCCTCTACAACTAAGTAGGAATACAACTACCTCAAAACAAAAGATAACCAGAAATTCAAGAAAATAAAACTACATGGAAGCCCAATGTATGAATTTATAAACCAGCGGTGCTCGTCTGGACACGTAGGAGGGGCGAGAAACCACAGTGCTTTTTGTGGTAGCAGCAGGAATAGTGGCAGGACTGCGAGAAACCCCAGGGGAGCAATCACGGCTGAAGTCGAGACCTGGCAGCTCACAATTCCAATGCTGGGGAAGGCAGACCCCCCATTGCCTCAGACGGTGAAGCCCAGAGGGTGAGGGGATGGAGGAAGAGGAGCCCAGTCTCTCACCAGAGAGTAATGGCAAGAATCCATCTTGGACCCCTGCCCCCACACAAAGCACCACAGTGTGGCAAAAAAAGGTCACCAATCGCCGCTGGTCGCCAGGTAGTGACAAGTGCATGGGGCTCCACCCCCTATAGCCTGCCCAGGAAGCAAAGCTAAACACAAGACTGTCAGGATGAAGCAATGATTGAAATCCCAGTGATGCAGTTCACCAGGCAGCAGATGCGGGACCTGACAGACGAACAAATAGGAAACCTTTTTGAGGCTCAGTTCAGAGCTATAGTCATAAAGTGGCTTACAGAATTAACAAAAGATTTGGAACAAGACAGGAAAGGAATGAAAGCTAGTCATACTGAAATGAACAAAAACACATATGAGACAAGTGGTGAGGAAATAAAATTCAGAGATCAAATCAACAAATCGGAACATAGGGAAGGAACAAACAGTCAACCAGTGCAGAAAGAGGAAACAAAAAGTGAGGAAAATGAGGAGAGGCTCAGAAACCTATGGGACAGCTATAAGCAAACAAACATTCAAATTACAGGATTGCCAGAGGGCAAAGAAGAAGAACTAAAAATTGAAAAAAATTTTGAAAAAATAATGAAGCAGAACTTCCCGAACTTGGGAAAGAAAATAGACTTACAGGTCCAGGAAGCACAGATAGTTCCAGAAAAACTGGACCCAGGGAGAACCACTCCAAGACACGTTATAATCAAATTGTCAAAAATTAAAGATAAAGAGAGAATCTTAAAAGCAGCAAGAGAGAGGAAAAGGATCATGTACAAAGGAGTCCCAATTAGACTATCAGCTGACTTCTCAAGGGAGACCTTGCAGGCAAGAAGGGACTGGAAAGAAATATTCAAAGTAATTAAAATCCAAAACCTACAGCCACAAATACTCTATCCATCAAAATTGTCATTCAGAATAGAAGGGCAGAGAAAGTGCTTCCAGGACAAAGCAAAACTGAAGGAGTTCATTATATCCAAACCACTATTACATGAGATGTTAAAGGGACTGGTTTAGAAGAAGGAGGATCAAACTGTGAACATTAAAATGAAAACTGCCTCACAACAACCAACAACAGAAGCTAGGGAATCAGAACAAAGGCAAACTAAGTAGGCAATGAGAGTGAAAAAAGAACTATAGGTATGGGGAACATTTTGGGGGGAGGTCAGCAGGGAGGGGGAAGGGGGAAAGAGAGGGAGATGGTATAGGAATTAAGAAGCATAGTAGGAGGGAATGGAGTAGACAGGAAGAGGTTGAGAAGAACTATATGCACAACCAATGGACATGGACTAAAAGGGAGGGAGGGGGGCCACTGGGTGGAGGGGAGCAGAGGAAAAAGAAATTGGGACAACTGTAACAGCATAATCAATCAAACATATTAAAAAAACAAACAAACAAAATAAAAAAGAACTAGTGAGGGCCCTGGCTGCTGTGGCTCAGTGGATTGAGCGTCGGCCTGCGAGCCAAGTGTCGCTGGTTCGATTCCCAGTCAGGGCACATTACTAGGTTGCACATCAGGTCTCCAATTGGGGACACAAGTGAGAGGCAACCACACAGTGATGTTTCTCTCCCTTTCTCCTTTCCCCTCTCTCTCTAAAAAAAAAAAAAAAACACACACACACACACACACAAATAAAAAAAAAAAAGAAAAGTAAAAAGAATTAGTGAGTAGAAAACATGGAATATGTCTAGCTTCATTAAAGAGCGTCTGTCAGAATGTTTCCACGCAGCTAGAGGAAGGGATTGAGTATATGACCTGGACAGTGTAAAAAGTCAAGAACATAACTGATGTGAACAGGGCAACAGAGATTCAATGGACAGGAAATTATCTTGGCAGGGCTGAGGAAAACAAAAAATACTGGGATTCATTAAAAGACTAAACTAGATTATTTACAGAAAGAAAAAACAAAGGATCCATAGACAATTTCTTTTGCTCAGAGATATTCAGGACTGAATTATTTAAAACAGAAAAAAAATTGAATAGCATCCTAAATGTCCAACAATTAGGGAGTGATTAAATAAAATTTAGTTTTAACAATAGGCTTGGGTATTGTAATTAAAAGTACTTATAAAAAAATCTTTCAATAACCTTTGGAGGAAAACAGATATCTATGGAGTATAGTAACAACTATGTGAAAACTTTTTTTTTTAACTAGGAGGAATTTAGAAAGTAAAATGTTATCAGTGGTTGTCTCTAAATAATGGAGTAATGGTGGTATTTTCCTTTCAATTTTTCCTTTTCCAGTTTTATAAAATGCACATGTATTACTTTATATAATTCTCCCCAACAGCATAAACTTTAGAAAATTATGCCATAGTCTTAAGAGAATCTTCTAACTGGGCAAATTTATTCACCCTTGTCATTTCCTAATTAATGACTGTCTCACTTCAAATTTAACTCAGTGATATTTATTGGATAGCTACTTTGTTTCAGACACTTAACTAGGTAATGTGGAAAATATAACAGTAACTAAAATATAGTAATTGACCTCTGAGAATTGATAAGCTAGTGGGCAAGAAATAAAAATAAACATTACAGTCTGGGTTAAAGGTGTAAATACAAGACTACAGAAAAAGAGGGGAAGGTAAGGTTAGGTGACCCATCAAAGAAGGAGGGTCTCAGGAGGACCTTTACAGATGACAGGATGTGAAAGAAGAGATTGGGGAGAACAGGAGCATGTGTGAGCAGAAATGCCGTTGGCACCAGCATAGAACAAGGAAAGGACAAGAGCATGTTTGGAGAACAACAAGTATTTCGTTACTGTATCATAAGGGACTGGAATGGAGGAAGGACAGAATTGGAAAGGAAGCTGAAGGCCTGGCTGGTAAATCTGGATATTAGCTTTGTCCGCTCCAGCTTCTTGACACTCAACCACCTAGACAAAAACACTAAGAAAAAAAACAGTCATCTGAATGTTTGACAGCAAAGTCGTTGACTAGCTGTTTACCCTTTCTTCAAATGTTTTAGGCTGTTGAAGAAATATCCATAGGACAGGTGGATTTTCCCATTGATCATATCTAGTAGGGCAGGATTTTAAAGAGGTGATTCCAACGGGACTGCTCACTTGTCCCAGTTAGACCCCTGGGATGAATTTTAAAGCAGTACTGAACTAGAATTCAGGTTCAGAAACTTGAGACTGCTTCCATATTCAGCAAGTCCTCTCTGCCCCAACTTCTATAACTTTTGTTCATTTGTTTTTATTCAGTTCATTTTTACTGTATTTTTTCCATCACCATTTATCCCCTCTATACCCTCTTCCACCTCCACCCACCACCCCCTCTCCCATCCCTGCAATCACCACACTATTGTCTGTGTCCATGAGGTCTTTTTCTTTTTCACTTGATCCCTCTGGTATTTGTATACATTCTGTCTCCTCCCCAAAACTATAGCTCTTCAATGGGTAAGAACCATGTATTTGTATGTTTGTTCTCCTTTCTCTCATATTTGGGCATAGAAGGATAACCATCACTTTTTAAATAAATAGATTGGCATTCTATCCATTTGTGCCAATTCATGTGCAGCAAGATCTACTCAGCAGTTAGATTTATTAAAGATTTCTGTTGGATTCAGAAGCCATTGCCTGAGATATTTAGAACCATGGCAGCATCCTGGCCCTTCAGTATTATCTCACTATTTTTCCCATTTCTACTACATTTTCTAACTGCACATATTATTAGGCATAATATGTTTTGCATCATTCGTAATTTAATTCTCCTTCTTTTAAAACTCCTAATATAAGTGTCTGGACTGAGAAGAAAATAATAATCTCTTTTCCTTTTAGGAGATTTCTTTCCCACATGGTATTTCTAAATCTTTTCTGCCTCTAGCAGTTATCTGATATTTTGGCAGCTCATGCTCCCTTCTCTTGAACTCTTTTTAATGGCATCTTTTCCAAGCCTTTTGTCATTATTACTACCTTTTGGATTCTTTCTGTATTAGTGATCTTTTTATGCATATATAGAAAGAGTCAAAAATTGCATGCAGTTTTCCAGACAGAGATTTAGGAGTGTAGTGAATCACGGGATAATTACTTCCCATGTGAGCTTTGGTGATACCCAAATGGATCTATAGGTGTTCTCTTTTCCCTTTTTTATACCAAAGGATGGTGTTCACTAAGAAATGATCAGATATTTCATTAAGAAAAATTTAATGAGCAAAAGTTTTGCTAACTAACAAATCAGGTGATGCCAAAACACTAATACTTATCTAAAAGATGGCCATTTCTGTTGGGAAGTATTAGATTTGGTGGAAATTTAAAGCTCCAACTAAGTAGTTTATTAAGAAAAAGTAATTGAGAAAATATGAATAGATATATAAATAAAAAGAGGGTTATAATTGTAAAATAGAAATTTAGGAATTAAAATTATATAATATACAATTCTATGTTAATGAAAATGAAAATTTTACCTAAAACTATCTATAGATTCAATGCAATCTCTATCAAAATTCCAATGATACTTTTCATGGAAATAGAAGAAACAAACCTAAAATTCCTATGGTACCACAAAAGATTGCTAATAGCCAAAGCAATTATGAGCAAAATGAAAATAAATGAAAACAAAGTTGGAGGTAACACCCCACCTGATTTCAGAATATACTACAGAACTATGGTAACCAAAGCAACAAAGTTTTGCCATAAAAACAGACATATAGACCAATAAAACAGAATAGAAATTCCAGAAATAAGTAAATAAATATTTATATATATTTATATTTTATTTTATACATATATGTAAAATAAACTCAATAGCAAGGAAGCAACCCAATTAAAACGGGAAAAGAATAGTCTCTTCAATAAATGGTGCTGTGAAGACTGGTTTTCCACATGCAGAAGAATGGAATTGGACTCTTATCTCACTCCACATACAAAAATCAACTAAAAATGGATTAAAGATGTAAAACCTGAAATCATAAAAGTACTAGGAGAAGACACTGGGAAAAAGCTCTTGTCATTGATCTGGGCAATGACTTTTTAAATATAACTCCAAAACAAGGCAACAGAAGCAAAACAGACAAATGGAACTACATCAAACTAAACAGCTTCTGCACATCAAAGGAAACAATCAACAAAATGAAGAGACCACATATAAAATGGGAAATATTTGTAAATTTATACATCTGACGAGGGTTAATATCCAAAATAGAGGAGAAACTCAAACAACTCAACAGCAAGAAAACAAATAACCCATTTTAGAAAATAGGCAAGGGACTTGAATTGACATTTCTCAAAATATGGCATACAAATAGCCAACACGTACATGAAAAGATGTTCAACATAACCAATCATCAGGAAAATGCAAATGAAAACCACAATGAGATATCACCTCACACTTGTTAGAAGGAAATGATGATCACCATAAAGGCAATAAATAACAAGTTTTGGGAAAGATGTGGAGAAAAGGAAACTCTTTTACACTGTTGGTGGAAATGTAAATTTGTACAGCCATTATGGAAAACAATATGGAGGTCCTTCAGAAAAATTAAAACTATAACTACCATATGATCCAGCAATCCCACTTATGGGTATATATCCAAAGGAAATGAAATTAGTATCTCAAGTTGATATCTGTACTCCCATGTTCTTTGAAGCATTATTCACAATAGTCAAGATATGGAAACAACCTAAATGTCCATCTATAGACAAAGAATATGTAACACACACACACACACAGAAATATTATTCAGCCATGAGAAAGACAGAAATTCTGCCATTTGTAACAACATGGATGAAACTAAAGGATGTTATGCTAAGTTAAATAAGCTAAACAGAGAAAGGCGGAACACTGTTTGACCTAACTTATATGTGGAATTTTAAATAAAACAAGAAAAAAGTCAAACTCATAGTGGCAAAGAACAGGGAGTAGAATGATAGTTACCAGGAACTGGGGATGTGGAGGAGGTGGAAGAAATGGGAAGATGTTGGTCAAATAGTACCAATTTGCAGTTCTGTAGGATGACTGAGTCTAGAAACATAATGTGCAAGGCATGCTGACTTTATTTAATACTGCATTGAACACTATTGCTAAGAAAGTAGATTTCAGGTGCACTTGTCATACCAAAAATAGTAACTATGTAAGAAAATTGTATTTTAATTAGCTTAATTGTAATAGTTATTTTACTATGTCTATATACAGTCATGCACTGCACAACAACTTTTGCATCATTGGTGGACAGCATGTACAATGGTAGTTTCCTCAGACTTAGTGGAGCTGAAGATTCCTATTGCCTAGTAACATTGTAGCTATTGTAAAGTCATCCATTCCTACAGCATTCAGTATAGTAACATGCTGTATAGATTTGCAGCCTAGAAGCAATAGGCTATATCATCTAGCCTAGGTGTGTAGTAAGCTATATCATCTAGGTTTGTGGAAGTGCACTTTATGATGTTTACGCAATGATGCAATCAACTAATGATGCATTTCTAAGAACATATTGCTGTCATTAAGTAATGCAGTACTGTATATCAAATCATCATGTTGTATACTTAATATATATACAATTATCATTTAACATTTTAATGAAAGGTTAATGCCCAGAGAAAAAATAAGTTGTCAAAAGAAGAGTGAATATGGAATTTTTAATTACAATTTTTGAATCTACACTCATGAGTAAGCATTTTAATATTAGGATTAGTTTATTGATAACTTTTTTATTTTCCTCTATATTTTTCTGTTTCTATTGATTATTAGTGGGATAGAAGTTTTAAAAATCTATTTATTGGCCATTTTGTTATTTTTTAATTTGTCTTTTTTTTAACTTTTTACTTTTAGATTAACAGTTGACATACAATATAATGTTAATTTCAGGTGTACAACACAGTGATTAGACATTTATATAAGTTACAAAGTGATCACACTGATAAATCTGTTACTCATTTGACACCATATATAGTTATTAAAATATTATTGACTATATTCCCTGTGCTGTACTTTACATCCCTGTGACTATTCTATAACAAGTAATTTGTACTTCTTCATCCCTTCACCTTTTTTCACCCATCCCTTAACCCCCTTACCCTCTGGCAACCATCAAAATGTTCTCTGTATCTATGGGTCTGTTTCTATCCTTCTTGTTCATTTATTTTGTTTTTTAGATTTCACATATAAGTAAAATCATATGTCATTTGTGTTTGTCTGACTTATTTTGCTTAGCATAATACCCTCTAGGTCCATCTGTGCTATTGTAAATGGCAAGATTTCTTTTCTTTTCTTTTTTTTTTTTTTATGGCTGAGTCATATTCCATTGTGTAAATGTACCACTGCTTTTTAATCCACTCATATATTAATGGACATTTAGTTTGCTTCCACATCTTGGCTATTATAAATAATGCTGCAATAAATATATGAATGTATGTATCTTTTCAATTTAGTGTTTTGGGTTTCTTCAGATAGATAGCCAGAAGTGAAGTCGCTGGGTTCTTATTTGTTTCTTGTTAGACTTTGTTTTAAAATCTATTTTGTCTGGTATAACTATTGCTACCACAACCTTTTCTTACTGTTTGTTTCCATTTTCATGAATTATCTTTTTCTATCCCTTTACTTCCAGTCTCTGTGCATCTTTCAAATAGAAGTGAGTCTCTTGTAGGCAGCATATGTAATGGTCTTGTTTTGTTATCCATTTAGCCACTCTATTTTTTTATTGAAGCAGTTAATCCATTTGCATTTGAAGTAATTGTAGATAAATACATATTTATTGCTATTTTATTATTCATGTTTTTGTTTTTCTAATTGTTTTTCTATTACAGTTTTCCATTGCTCCCCCATTGCTCCCCATATTTTTATCTCTTTTTTCTTAGAGAAAAACCTTTAAAATTTCTTGTAATAATAGTTTGGTGGTGATGAACTCCTTTAGCTTTTTCTTGTCTGAAAGCTCTTTATTTGCCCTTTGGTTCTAAATGATAGCTTTGCAGGTCCTTGCTTTTCATCACTTTGAATATTTCTTGCCAGTCCCATCTAGCCTGCAAAATTTATTTTGAGAAATCAGCAGACAGTCTTATGGGACCTCTGTTGTAGGTAACTAACTGCTTTCTCTTGCTGCTTTTAAGATTCTCTCTTTGACTTTAACCTTGGCATTTTAATTATACTGTGTCGTAGGGTGGGCCTCTTTGGGTTCATCTTGTTTGGGAGTCTATGCTTCCTGGACTTGTATATCTCTTTCCTTCACCAGATAAGAGAATATTTCTGTCATTATTTTTCAAATACATTTTTAATTTCTTGCTCTCTCTCTCTCCTCTTTCTGGAACCCCCATAATATGAATTTGGTATAATTGAAGTTGTCCCAGAGGCTCCTTACACTATCCTCATTTTTAAACTTTTTCCCCCTGCTATTCTGATTGTTTTCTGCTTTTTTAATATAATATAGGCAATGTACTGGAACACCAAGAAATGTATCAGGATAAATCCATTTTTAAAAATAAAAGCACAAAAATCTGTAGCTTTTCAATGTGCAGACATCCCACTCTGCATCCAAACCCCTGAAAACTGGAACCTAACACTGCCAGGTGTGCAGACTTGGGAAGGGATGGGAAGGGCGTGGCTTACTTTTGGATTGTACATGGAACCTGCTAGAATATTTTAATCTAACTCGTCATAACTTTTGGGTTTTTTTCCCTTTTTCTTTTTTCTCTGGGAAAAAAAAATTCAAATATCTGATTTGATCCTCAATTTCATCTATTCCACTGTTGGTTCTCTGTAATGTGTTCTTCGTTTCAGTTAGTGTATCCTTCACTTCTGACTGGTTCTTTTTTATGGTTTCCATGTTTTCTTATGGTATTGAAATTCTCACTAGGTTTGTTGATCATCTTTATTACCATTGTTTTAAATTCTGTATCTGGTAGTTTGCTTGCCTCCATATCATTTAGTTTTTTTTTTCTGGAGATTTCTCCTGTACTTTCATTTGGGACCTGTTTCTTTGTCTCCTCTTTTTGGCTGCTTCCCTGTGTTTGTTTCTGTGTATTAGATAAAGTTGCTATGACTTCTGGTTTTGGTTGAGTGGCCTTATGTAGTAGGTGTCCTGTAGGGCCCAGTGGCATAGCCTCACCAGTCACCAGGTACTCCAGTTGCATTCCTTCTATGGGCTGTGTGGAACTTCTTATTGTAGTTGGGCCTTGATTGCTGTTGACATATCACTGGGAGGGATTTACCCCAGGCCGATCAGCTGAAATGACTGCCTGTGACTACCATAGAGGAACTGTGTTCAGGGCCCAACTCCACAGAGCAGGACTTGCTTCAGTGGGGGCTTTGGTGCCTACCAAGTCTGCCCTTTGAGTGTATCACTTGTGTAGGTAGGTGGGTTGTAATCTGGTGTGGTCTGATGGTGTCCACAGGTACACTGTGCTAGGGCATCCGAGGAGGTGCAGGCCAAGGTCAACCAGCACCTGTGTCCTGCTCAGGGCCAACCAGCATGAGCTACAGAGTGATCTGCAGATGGCTACTACTTGTGCTTGGCTTAGAGATACCTAGGAGAGGCCAAGATGTGAAATGAGGCTGACTGCTGCTTGTGCCAGGCCTGGGGCCACTTAGTAAGTGGTACAAGGTATGTAGAGGCCATCTGCTGCTTCTTTGAGAGATTTTAGGAACATCCAAAGCATGAGCTAAAAGAGGCAGTTTGTCTGAAAAAGCCACTTGAATCAGCTTCGGTGGACCTTCAGTGGGTGGGGCAGGGTCTCAGGGAATCACCAGGGTGTTGCAACAGTGTGAGCCAGATTGATGGAAATTCAGAATGGTGCCCACCTGTATGCTCTCTGAGGGGATAGTGTGGCAAAGGAACAGTGATATCTGTCAGCACTTTTGTCTGGGAGAAAGATGCCCCTCCAGCCCTTATTCTGAGGCCAGTTTAGTTCTTCCCTATATGTCCCTGACCCTTTCAGGCAGATGCTGACACAGTGCTGCAGCTAAGAGCAAGTGAGTTCAAGTAAATCTGTGTGGGGGCCCTTTAAGAGGAACTGCCTGGGACTCCAGAAGCCCTCCATCTCCCTCAGCCTCAATCCCTGCTGGTTTCTGCAGCCAGAAGTTATGGGGACTTCTCTTCCCTACACTGGAACTCTGGGAGGGGCTTCTTGTGTGCTGCTGAGACCCCCTGCCTTCTTCCCAATTTTTAACCTATTTTTAATCCCCACATATGGTTGTGGGAACAATATGTTCTGCATCTCTGCCTCTCCTACTAATCTCAGTATGGCTTATTTTTTATATCTTTAGTTATAGGACTTCTCTTTAGCTAGTTATCAGGTGGTTCTGAATGATGGTTGTTCTGTAGTTTAGTTGTAATTTTGATGTGGTTGTGGGATATTCCAAGTACCACATTTACCTATGCTACCATCTTGACCAGAAACCCCCTATTATTTATTAGGCATTTTTCTATCAAGTAGTTCATCTTTTTTCTAAACCATTATATATATTGCTAATGGCCCTTACTCAGTGTGGGATTTTAGTATTTTTTCTTAATTTAACATTTACCTTTTAATCGTTTCATTGTACTTTTTCTCAGTCAGAAATGTTTAATGTTAATGTAGTAAAATATGTCAATATTTTTCTTTTTTCTTTTTTTTACACTGGTATTATAGTTAGAAAATTTTTGACACCTGAAGACTATATGCAAGAATTAATCTACATTTAAAAGAATTTATATGCATGGCCCATGGACATGAACTAAGGAGGGGGATTGGTGGAGAGAATGGGGGATACGAGGTAGAGGGGAGCAAAGGGGGAAAATTGGGACAACCATAATAGCATAATCAATAAAATATATTTTTTAAAAAAGAATTAATATACTTTTAAAGTACTAGCATATTTTGTTTTCATATTTAACATATAACTTTTTAAAAATAATTTATTTATTTGTTTATTTTATTTTATTTTATTAGAGAGAGGGGAAAGGAGAAAGAGAGGGAGAGAAACATCACTGTGTGGTTGCCTCTCACTCGCGCCCCCAACTGGGGACCTGACGTGCAACCTAGTAATGTGCCCTGACTGGGAATCGAACCAGCGACACTTGGCTCACAGGCCGACGCTCAATCCACTGAGCCACAGCAGCCATGGCTTAATATATAACTCTTTAATCCATCTAGAAGTTATTTTTGAATAAGGTGTGAGGTAGGGATCGAACTTGTTTTTTTTTCCTCTTTTTAAAATTTTATTATTTTTTTATTTTTTAATATGCTTTATTGATTATGCTGTTACAGTTGTCTCAATTTCTTTTCCCTTTGTTCCCCTCCGCCAAGTGACACTCGCCTCTCTCCAGTTACCCCCCCTTAGTCCATGCCTGTTGGTTGTGCACATATTTTTTCTCAACATCTTCCTATCTACTCCACTCCCTCCTACTATGCTTCTTAATTCCTGCATCATCACCCTCCCTTTCCCCTTCCCCCCTCCCAGCTGAGCACCCAAAAAAATGTTCCCTATACCTATAGTTCTTTTCCTACTCTCGTTACCTACTTAGTTTGCCTTTGTTTTGATTCCCTAGCTTCTGTTGTTGCTTGTTGTGATACAGTTTTCATTTTAATGTTCATAGTTTTTATATTCTTCTTTTTCTTAAACAAGTCCCTTTAACATTTCATATAACAGTGGTTTGGATCTGATGAAATCCTTCAGTTTTACTTTGTTCTGGAAGCACTTTCTCTGCCCTTCTATTCTGAATGGCAGTTTCTCTGGATAGAGTAATTGTGGCCGTAGGTTTTGCTTTTCATTACTTTGAATATTCCTTGCCTGCGGAGTTTCTTTTGAGAAATCAGCTGATAGTCTTATTGTGATTCCTTTGTATGTAATTCTCTTCTTCTCTCTTGCTGCTTTTAAGGTTCTCTCTTTATCTTTAATTTTTGACATTTTGATTATAATGTGTCTTGGTGTGGTTCTCCCTGGGTACAGTTTTTTTGGAACTCTCTGTGCTTCCTGGACCTGTAGGTCTATTTCCTTCCCCAAGTTAGGAACGCTCTGCTTCATTATTTTTTCACATAATTTTCCATTTCTAGTTATTCTTCTTCACCTTCTGGCAACCCTATGATTTAGATGTTGGCCTGCTTATAGTTGTTCCATAGGTTTCTGAGCCTCTTCTCATTTTCCTCACTTTTTGTTTCCTCTTTCTGCACTGGTTGACTGTTTGTTCCTTCCCTATGTTCTGATTTGTTGATTTGACCCCCGGTTTTTTTTTTTCCCTCATCACTAGTTTTGTATGTGTTTTCATTCATTTCAGCAGGATTAGCCTTTATTCCTTCCCTGTCTTGTTTAAGATCTGCTGTTAGGTCTGTAAGCATTCGTATAACCAAAGCTCTGAACTGTGCCTCAGAAAGATTTCCTATCTGCTGATCCATTAGATTAGATATTTGGTGGCTGGTCAGCTGTGTCACCAAAATCTCTATCATGATCTGTGCTGTCCTCACAGTTTTGTGTTTACCTTTGCTTCCTGGGCAGGGCTGTCACACCTCCTATGCTATAGAAGACAGAGCCCCATCCACTTGTCATAATCGGGTGACCTTTCTCACCACACTGTGGCATTTTGTGTGGGGGCGGGGGTCCAAGAGGGATTCCTTCAGTTCACTCTCTGCTGAGAGCCCAGGAGCCTCCTCCTCTGTCCCCACCCTCTTGGCCCTCACAGTCCAAGGCAATGGGGGTCTGCCTTCCCTGGCATTAGAATCACAAGCTGACGGGTCTGGTCTGCAGCCAGGGGTACTCCCCAGGCACTTCTCACCTCCCCTTAAATACAGGTGTGTGTGCTTACTGCTGTCCCCCCACCATTGCTGCAGCTGCTGCCACCAGCACAGCTTGATCTCTCTGCCTCGGCTTCGCCCCTCCTACCCATACAGACGAGCACCACTTCTTTATAACTTCATACATTGGACTTCCATGTATCTTTATTTTCTGGAACTTCTGGTTATTTCTGGTTTTGCAGTAGCTGTATTTCTTCTTAGTTGTGGAGGGAGATGGAGCATGTCAGTCTAGTCCTCCATCTTGGCCAGAAGTCTTTTTTCCCTCTTATAGTTGGTTATTTCAGTGCAGTTTATTGAGTGATCCTTTTATCTACCAATTAGAAATTGTAACTTATTGGTGTGCTAGTTTCTTAAATACACTCAAATCTGTTTCTTGAATTCCATTGAGCCAATTTAGCACTAATACACATCCTTATCATTATAAAATATATTGTTTAAAAGAAATAAAACCCCTCTATGCCATTAAATTTTTTTCTGAACATTTTTTATTCTTTTATGAACTTTCAAAAAGTTTAATTGGATTTCATTAAGTTTTTTAATTATTGGATTTTTTTACAGTATTGAGTCTTGTCTTCAAATAATTTAGTACATCTGTTTATTCAAATCTAGTTTAGAGCTGTCAATATAATTTTATGGCAAATTTATAAATCATCTGAGCTAACAATGCTACTATGAATCAGAGTACTTACCTCAGAACATTCTAGTAATCATTTTTAAAGGGTAGGTATGATTATTTATATAATTATTATTATCAGGGAAAAAGAAATGCATGTAATTCCTGTAGAGATACTTTTTCTTCTACCTTCTTATAGCATGTATAGATTAAATTTTAGCACTGATCAACTTAATAGATGCTGGTCATGTGACTCTCTTTCATATAAACTCTTGGACCGAATCAATATGAAAGAATAATTGAGTATTCATTGAAGGGTGTAGCAGGAAGGTGAAATAATAAGACCTTATAAGATTTTCTGGAGATAAAAGTTAAGTCAAGTACAGAACATAGAATACATCGAAGAATGAATAAAAATAATGTATCTCCAACTTTCCCCTCTAGTGTTGTTTTTCTCAGGGGTTTAACAAGGTTTGGAGGAATTTTGTAGAAGCTGTTTTTCAGTTCCTCTGCGAACAACCTGTGAGAGCAGAACTTTGGGTATAAGTGGTATCTGTTGATGAATCAGAGGATATACCTATGCAAAGAGTTTATTCTGTGAAAGATGAAGGTCCTAATTCCTCTGTACATCAAAGGTGGACCAATACAGAGGGAGATTAGATCCATGTTTTGAAGTCTGTATATACATAAACCCTTTTCTTTACATCTTTTCATTGATACTGCCCCAGCCCTCTCTGAGTGTTCACTGTTAGGCACTATGTAATTGTAATCTCAGCTGATTCTCACAGAGACTGGTAGGTATTGTTATCAATCCCACATTTTAGATGAGGAGCTACCCCTATTCACATAGCTAATCAATGGTGTAACTAGGATTTAAATCCATATTTGAATGGCAGCCAAGCCTGTATTTCCAACCACTACCCCACCTCACCTCCTCTCCTAAGTGAACCAGCATTTTTACAGTCCACCTCTAGTGTCAGCAATGTTCATCCTTGATAGAAAGAAGACATTCAAATGAGACAGAAGGCTTTGTCTACTCAGTTCTAATACATGGACATTCTCAATTTGCAGTGAAATTCGGCTTGTTTTTAGTTCTTACAGGGGTTCTAGAGTTTTGGTTAGAGTAACACATATCATACTTCACAGTGCCTGTACTTGAGGATATTGTCAAACAGCAGATTTTATTTCAGTAGATCTAGGATGGGGCCAGGAGTCTGCATTTCTAACAACTTCCCAGAGGATGTCTATGCTACAGTTCCACAAGAGACACTTTGAGTAATAAGGGCCTAGAGGATCATCACCAACTTTTAATTCTCTACATTTGAGGCAGCTGTTAGGTAATAGATGAGGAGGCTGAATGAGAGAAGCCTTCCAGATGATGCACAGCTTTCTGGCAGGAGAAACTACATATATAATAAACAAATTCTAAAGGTCTTTACCATATATTTGCCCAGAGTCTTTGCCAAAATTAGATCACAATTGAAGGAGAATAGGAACAAGTATTTACTGAGTGATCAGGGCCGACCCCTGAGCTGGATACTTACGATATCTCTTCAATCCTCTCCAGGTTCTTGCAGAGGATGTCTGCCCACCCTGCTTTGCCGCACATGATAGAATAGTACAACTTGGAGGACAGTGAAGTGCAAGTGCAGAGAGGGGAGGGGAAACAGCCTGTGAGCACCACCATGTTCCTTGCACTGCACCAGGCACTTTCATTTACGTCACCTAATTTCACCCTCTTGACTATGTGAGATATGTGCTCTTACCTCTAGTTTCTCCAAGTGAAGAAACTAAAGCGCAGAGTTGTTAATTGACCTGCATGAGGTCACTAAGTTCTTAGGTGGCAAGGGTAAGATTGAAATCTAGAACTTCCTGACTCCCAGCTCCTGTTTTCTCTCACACCCTAATGTATAATCAGACCCCTCCCCCAGTTTTTGGAGATGTGGATGATAATACATTTTATTATAATCAGGACCCATGATTCATGGTTTGCTACACACCTATTCTAGCTCATAAACACAGGTGTAAAAGTCAACATGAGTGCAGTCAGCCTTGTTTACTCATTTTGCAGAAATCTGGGCTTGAAGCCTTTCATCATCCAGAGGTTAGAAAAAGGAGGCTGCTATTGCAGCGATAAAGCTGTGGCTCATTGTCCAAGTTGGGTCATATCCAGTAATGGATTCCATAAACACTGCAGTACTTTCCCCCTTACATTGTCCCCATTGGGCTTTATCTTCTTTATCCTGAGGATGTTTGTGGCATCTTCACTTTGATTGTTGAGCTCTAGAGAGGAGAGGGCTCATCTCAGCACTTCATTCAACAAAAGAATAAAAAATTGAGGTGGCATTATCACCCCATTCTCTCCTTTGGAGACATTACTGAAGTGAATCCCTTTTCACTTTCTGGACCTTTGGCCCTCTCACATACACTCTGATTTCTCTGCCCTGAGACACAGTGATGAGACAGGATGACTTCCCCAGCTCAGAGGGGTTTCACGGGTCATGAATCAACTAATCTGGGGAGAACACATTGAAAGTAAAAATGTGAGTCTAGAATTAGCTAGTAACTTAAAAGTCCTAAACATTGTGTGTGTACATATGTATATTATAGGATGCCTCTGATATCTAATCTGAGTCTTATGTTGATGTATTTGTTTAGAAGTGGGCTAGAGAAAAACAAGGTAGGCAAACAAAGTTGAAAGTAGTTGCTGCAGATGGCTACTGGTGTGTGACAGTGTTTTCTGTATCAGATCATATGATGAATGGGATTGGAGAGGAGGGAGACAGAGGAAAAAGGGGGAGAGAAAATCTTGCACAAGAAGTGGGGGGCAGAAGCAACAGCCTTCCACTAGCCCCCTAAGAAGGAGAAAAAGAGAATAGTTTATTATTTTCAGGGAAATTGTATAGAAAGGCTGAGCAGGAGGTGAATGTATAAAGAAATTTGAAAATGGAGAGGAGAAAATTATTTCTCTAGAAAAGCAAATAGAGTGCAGAGATATGAGTGTCAGGGAGTAAAAAATTTTGTTATGAACAGGCTTGAGGTTTTGCCAACATTCTGAACATTAATGAACTGAGTGCTGCAGAGAACTTTTTTCAGGATCTCTTCACATACAGTTTGCATTTAGTTTTGAATTTTGTGAATCATCTCTTAAAACAGTCCTGTTAAAGCATGGGCAGGGTGTGGAAGGTGAGCGTGCCCAGTAGATGGATAGCAGAAACACAGGTGAAAAGGAAATCAGAATTGTAAAGAAAACAAGGACGAGTTCTGTTTCACTAGACTAGGATTCACATGGTGTGTGTGTGTGTGTGTGTGTGTGTGTGTGTGTGTGTGTCCAAGGCTTCTTCATTTAAGATCAAAGTGATAAGTATAGGATTTTTGATGTGGAATAGAACAGGAAGTTGTTGGAAATTAGATTATTTATAATAGGATCATAGAGGTCTTAAACATTAGGATAAGGAGTGGAGTTTGGAAGTTGCTCAATACTTAGTTTTTTCCTGAGAACTTGCTTCTTGTTTTTCATTTTGTTTTAAGTGTATGTATGACATACTCAAGGGTGAGTGCAAGTGTCTCATGCTCTGGAGGGAGGTCAAGATTAATGACACCAAATTTAATGCCTTTATTTAAAAGTTGTATTTGTAGCCTCAGGAGAGATGATGTGGTCCAGAAAAAAAAAAAATGTAGGGAAAGAAGAGATCACTTAGAACAGGACCTTTAAGAATGCTTACCCTTTTAGATAACAAGGGTAAAACAAGAAGCCATTGATCAAGATAGAGAAGTAGGAAAATAATCTGATTACAGCATTGCCATAGGAGCTGAATAACAGAAAGTTTTAAGAAACAGGATGGGAGCTTCCGGCCAAGATGGAGGCTTAGACGGACACGCTAGGTCTCCCTCTACAACTATAGTGGAATACAACTACTTCAAAACAAAGGATAACTAGAAATTCCAGAAAATAAAGCTACACGGAAGCCCAACATATGAAGTTATAAACCAGCGGTGCCATTTGGGCAGGTAAGAGTTAAAGAAGGCAAAGCTGCTTGCGGAGCGGCGGGGCGGAGCGGCGGGGCGGGGCGGCGAAAAATCCTGGAGGCATTCAAGCCCCTGGCGTGCGCAACTCCAATCAAGCCCCTGGCCTGCGCGACTCCTGCGCGACTCCGGCGCTGGGGAGCAGCCGCAGCATCGCCTTGAACAGTGAGGCCCAGGGAGGCGGGAGGACGGATCCCGGTCTCCTAGCTGAATAACTGTGTGAATCCATCTTGGACCCCCGCCCCCACAGAAAGCACCACAGGGCTGCGAAATAGGTCGCGCGCCTGCCGGTCGCTGATTTGTGACACGTACGCAGGCACTGCCCCCTGCTCCCGACAGCCAGCCCAGGAAAACAAAACGCATCTGTCAAAATGTGGCAGACAAATATAGAGATCCCGGTGGTGCAGCTCACCAGACAGCAGATAGAGAACCTGACAGATGAACAGATAAGAAACCTGTCAGAGGCTCAGTTCTGGGCCATTGTTATCAGGTGGCTTACAGAATTCACAAAAGAGCAGGAAAAAGATATGAAAGAAGCGAAAAACTTTCATAACGAAAGGAACAAAACCACATATGAGACAGATGGTGAGGAATCCAGAGTCCATTTCAACAAACTGGAATATGGAGAAGGAACTAGCAGTCAACCAATGCAGCGAGAGGAAATGGCAAGCAACAATGAGAGGATCAGAAACCTCTGGGACAGCTATAAAAGGCCCAACATAAGAATCATTGGTTTGCCAGAGAATGAGGAAGATGAACTAGAACTTGAAAAATTGAGTGAAAATATAATAAAGGAGAACTTCCCAGACTTGGGGAAGGGAATAGACTTGCAGGTCCAAGAAGCAAGGAGAGTTCCCAAGAGACTGGACCCAGGGAGAACCACTCCAAGACACATTATAATCAAAATGTCAAAAATTAAAGATAAAGAGAGAATCTTAAAAGCAGCAAGAGAGAAGAAAAGAATTATGTACAAAGGGGTCCCAATTAGACTATCAGCTGACTTCTCAAGGGAAACCCTACAGACAAGAAGGAACTGGCAAGAAATATTCAAAGTAATGAAAATCCAAAACCTACAACCACGAATACTCTATCCAGCGAAATTGTCATTCAGAATAGAAGGACAGAGAAAGTGTTTCCAGGACAAAATAAAACTGAAAGAGTTCATTAGATCCAAACCACTGTTATATGAGAAGTTAAAGGGACTGGTTTAAAAAACAGAAGCTAGGGAGATGAAACAAAGGCAAACGAAACAGGCAACGAGAGTGGAAAAGGAACTGTGGGTAAGGGAAATATAGTGGGGGGAGGTCAACAGGGAGGGAGAGTGGGGAGAGGGAGGGAGATGATATAGGAATTGGAGATCATGGTAGGAGGGAATGGAAAAGACGGAGAGAGGTTGGGAGGAACTGTAAGCACAACTAATGGACATAATCTAAAAGGGGGGGACAACTGGAGGGAGGGGGCCACCGGGTGGAGGGGAGCAGAGGGAAGGGAAAGTGGCACAAATGTAATATTTTAATCAATAAAACACATTAAATCTTAAAAAAAAAAAAAAAAGAAACAGGATGTGTTTAACCATACTAAAAGCCGGGGGGGGGGGGGGTGGGAATAAAGGAGGATTTAAACAAAATTTGTGGGGCTTAATATGTAGGTCCATAAAGCATGAGTACAGTATTAAAGAGAGACGTAGGCATTGATAAACCCATTCCTTGTCCTACTTTTATAAGAACTGAGAAGAAGTCAATGTGTCAGCATTTTAAGCAGGAAAGGCCCTGCTTGATCTTCAGCTGGAGAAATTTTTAAAACATACCTATCATTTAGATCTTTGGGGAAAAGGGCACCTAATGCTGCTCAAAGTCGGTAAGAGGCAGTAAATCAAGAAGACATAGGTCTAGAAGCAAACATTTGTGAGGCAGTGGATTTTTTCTTTTGCAGACCCACTTCTGCTTTACTTTATTTGTAGAGTTGGGGTTTTAAAAACTTTAAAATATATATAAGGGTGTAGAATAGGAAGAGAATAAGGAGATGGACCCTTTTGATTTTGATATTTTTGCCACTTGTGATCATGGCCAGGCCTAAGTATGAGCCTAAGACTTAATTTCCTTGGCTTCTCTGGCCTAAGAATAAAGAACTACATGTTTGAAAGTGCTAAACAGTGGAAGAATCATAAGAGGAAAAACCTGTTAGTCCCTTTCAGTGTGGTCACACATTTTGTGTTCAACTGCCAAACCTGTCTAGGTTCCTTCCCACAATTTCCACCAGCTAAGCACTGTAAGCAGACTCTCCCTCGTTCCCTTCCCTTCAAGGAACCCATCTGTTCCTTTCCAATATGTTGACTTACAGTTGACAAATTCTGGGATGATGCTTTAGGTTGAACCTGGTACTTTTGTGAATATAGAGTAAACTTATAAAGTATATAGTCATTGAGAGGCAAGTGGCCCATGATAAGATACGGCTCAGAAATGCATTTCATTGTGTTAATATTTTAAACCACATTTTAGTTTGGAATACATTCAAAACCTATCTCAATATTATGTTTCTGTTGATTGAAATTTGCATCTGTTGTATATGTAGTGACTTATTTATTTCCCTGTTCCTTTCCAAGAGTGCAACTTGTGTGGTAGTCCTCCATATTTCCATGAACATCTTGTAAGAGATACTGTTTTCCCAGTCCCTTTGAAATTAGGTTTGGCCATATGACTTACTTTGGCCAACTGAATGCAAGCAAAAGCAGTATAAGTCACTTCCAGGCTGAAGGCCGAGTATAATCTATCCCACAGCTCTCCACCACCCTACCCCCCATTTCTCCAAATGGTGGCTGCTTTATCAGCCTGATCCTGGAGTGAAGACCACAGGCAGCAGAGATCCTGGCCAGCCTGTCATGGACCTGTAGCTTGAAAGAGAAATACATTGAGATTTTTGTCCCTGTGGTACAGCTTCTAACAACTTGAAATGTTCTTATGGCTTTAAAAGTGTTCTTGATCCCTGTGTATGAGCCATGATCTTGGTAACCTGCCCAGCCTCCAGACCTGCTACCTGCTGATACCTAACTACTGCCTGCCTGCCTTTTCAGCATGTTATTCTGCATAATTTGTTGCACAGCTTCAGATGACTTATGTTGTTTTGTATTGTACTTATCTGGCTCACCCATCATCTATTACTTGCTACTGTTGTCTCCAGAAGCCCTCTTCGCTTTGGTAGCCTGGACTCCCCAGACCCTACAACTGGAGCTGCCCTCTAAGCATCTGGCCCACTCCAGTGTTCTGCTCTCACTGGTTTTTGTGCAATCAGTAATGACCAACAATGTCTCATGATGTGATGAATCCAGATGACTCTAAACTAATTGAGGGTAGGATGATGTCAGATTCAGCACTGTAATACCCATGTCATAGGACAGATGTTTTATAAACATTAAATGAATAAATGCACACTTGTAGCAAATTCATTAAAATGTATTGAAGTTCATTCAAATTTGAGAAAGTGTACCACCTGTTAGCTAGATTGGCTTCCACTTTATTTCAAATTAAACTGCAAATTAAACTTAAGATAGAGCATCTTTTGGTAAATTTCATCAAAATTGGTCAAATTTTTTGACAAACAGAGCAAAACATGCCAATGCTGTTTGATTGGATATTAAGAGGTAAAATCATTGTTTTTGCATATTCTTGAAAGATATTTTTAAATCTTTAGTAATTCAATATGGGTAAACTGTAGCATATATCTCTGCTATATAATAACCCATCTCATTGGCCCACATCTGATTTCAGCTGCAATTGGAGGAGACAGTTCAGTTCAGGTGACTGCTTTTGCTTTATGCCTCAGGCTGCTCTATCTGGGAGCCCTTTAGCTGGGCAACAAACCAGGAACTGCAGGCCTTTGCTGCCTCTGGGGAAACCCTTAGCCAGTGAATGAATAGAGCCCATGAAAGCATGATCCTCCCATCTTTGAGACGTTCTGAACAATTTTCAGGTGGTCTGGCAAATCAAGGCGCTATTTTCCAGAGCTGTCAATTTGATAGTGTACTTTTATACTTTTATACTTTTTATACTTCTTATACTTTTCTTCCCATGTGTCACTCCCCTGTTTTCTCACCGTTACTTCCTGGGCTTACCTCCCAAACAAATCTTCTTCACCCAAGTCCTTGTCCCAGGCTCTGCTTATGGGGGAACCCAAACTGAGAGAGTAATATTCTATATCCAGTCAATTACACAAATCAAACTGCCTTGTATAGATATTATTTGTTCTTATTTTAAAGTGAATGTTTTTAAATTTCAAACCAATTACTGTGTACCTACTATGTGTTCAACACTGTGGAAAGTCATGTGAGAGAGCGTAGTGGAAAAAAATGCACTCAGAAAATCTGGTCTCAGTCTTGGCTTTTCCATACACCATCTAGTATTTGGCAAATTACTTAAATTTCCTAACCTTGCCTATAGAGTAGAGAAAATAGTAATGACTATTTCTGAGGAATGGGAAAATATTACCAATGTTTTAATTAACCGTTATAGTATAACACATGTAGTCTATACTATAAAATATACTGCATATTATAGAACATAACTTGGTATTGGTGTTTCCCTCTTGTGAAGGTTGGAAACGCATTGAAGTCATAAAGCATATTTATATTTTTCTAATTTTCAAAAAATACTTGACAGTGTTGGATATGTTAGTGAACAAATTATTGATTGACATAAAAAATATAGGATTGTTCTCCAGACAGGTGACACAATTAGGGTACTCACTTTTCATTTTGAGTTACTTGTAGGTATATTTTCTAGGTACTGGATTTGGATGCTAAACAAAATAGTATACTGTTAGTTTTGTGGTTGTAAATGGTAATGTTTCTATAAGACTGTGTGTATATGTGTGTGTATGGGAGAGAGAGAGAGAGAGATGAATCAATTCAAGAAGGCTATTTATTTCTCCCCCAAATAACTATGTTGGGTAATTAGAAGAAACTTCTTTTGAGGTAGGAGATGAATCATAGCTTGCACAAAAATCTGCTGTCAATGTTAATTCATTTCAAGACCCCATGTAAAACAGCTAAATCAAGGCTCAAACCTTGGAATTTGAGCAAATTGGTTCAGATAGCTATTCTAAGAAACAAAGCCAGCAAAGGCCAAAGGGATAGCAGAGTATAAACCTTTGTGCTATTACAATAACTTGACCTCAGTTGATTTTTCAAGGTATTCTTTAAATAACTTGGAATTTCCAGAGGATCCTTAAGCAGTGCTATCTGGAACTACACAAAAACTAGAAATGTAGTTCTTTGGCTATGGAAAACAAGCTATTAATACTAATCATCTTCTGAGGACAATGTCTTAAATCATTTCCTCCTGCCTGATGGGTTTATCTTTGTGATCTCCCCTCTCCTGTTGGTGGGAACAGGTTACAGATCTGGCTGAAGACTTTGGACCAGAGTTCAAGTCAGGCTTTTGAAGTAGTGAAGCTGGTTCTTTCCAGTGGGCCTTAAATCAAGGGGTCCAGAGGCCTGGACCAGCAGGGACAGGCTCATTTGTGGTTGCAGCGCTTTGCCAGTCTGGTGCTGGATAAAAAGAAAATTGGAAGCACAGACTAATTAAAACAGAGGCAATCCAACCCTGGTGTAAGGCTTCCCAAATTTACCACTAGTGATATGTGAGATAATTTTAGATGATTCATAAATGAACAGTTTTTAATTTTAAAATTTGTCTGTTCACTTCAGTGTTTATTAGGTACATTCTATATATAAATAATCCCAGTTATGGAAAACAAATTAACAGAACCAGAGACATGGAAATAAGGAACAGACTGACAGTGACCAGAGGGGAGAGGGGAGGGGGAGAAGTGGGGAAAAAAGGGGAAGGGATCAGTCAAGGAACTAGTATAAATGACCCAAGGACATGGACAACATGGTGGGGATTCACTGTGGGAGAAGGGATCTGGTAGGCGGGGCATGGGAGAGAAATGAGGGGAAAATGGGACAACTGTACTAGAACAATAAATTAATTTTAAAAAATAAAGAAAATGATAAAGTAAAAAAAAAAAAAGTAAATAAATAAATAAAAAAGAATGAGTTCACCTGAAAAGTATTTGCTGCTTTTCAAAGGGTGGGAGTCATATGATGTAGGAGATGAATTTAGGTGCTATAGGGATGGATATTTCTTAGCCTTTATTTAAATTGGGACTAAAACTATACAGAAACATGCATAAAACAAGACTTAGAGTTTGATGATTTATCAGAAAACAAGCACCCCTGTAATTACCATCCAAGACAAGAGAAGAAACCATTGTCATCACCATTGAAACCTGGTATTTCCCTTCCAATCAGAACCCTTTGGACTTCCAGTCAAGATGGAGGCTTAGATGGACATGCTCAGTCTCCCTCTACAACTAGAGAGGAATACAATTACTTCAAAACAAAAGATAACTAGAAATTCCAGAAAATAAAACTACACAGAAGCCCAACATACAAAGTTATAGACCAGCGGCGCTCTTTGGGCAGGTAAGAGAGAAAGTGGGCGGTGCTGTTTGCGGTAGCATCTGGGACAGCGGCAGGGAGAGCAATCTCAGCTGCAGTCTAACCCCAGCAGCTCGCGAACCCAACGCTCAGAAAAGCAGTCACTACATCACCTCCAACAGTGAGACCCAGAGGGCGGGAGGACGGATCCCGGTCTCCTACCGGAATAACTGCAGGAATCTATCTTGGATCCCTGCCCCCACACAAAGCGCCACAGCGCTGCAAAATAGGTTGCGGATCGCCGCCGGTCGCTGGGTTGTGACGAGTACACAGGCACTGCCCCCTATAGCCGGCCCAAGAAAGCAAAACGCATCTGTCAAAATGAGGCAGACAACTATAGAAATCCCGGTGGCGCAGCTCACCAGGCAACAGATGAAGAATCTGACAGATGAACAAATAAGAAGCCTGTCAGAGGCTCAGTTCAGGGCCATTGTTATCAGGTGGCTTATAGAATTTACAAAAGATCTGGAAAAAGATGAGAAAGAATTGAAAAACACTCATACTGAAAGGAACAAAACCACATACAAGACAGATGGTGAGGAAATAAAATCCAGAGTTCAAATCAACAAACCAGAACATAGAGAAGGAGCAAACAGTCAACCAGTGCAGAGAGAGGAAACAGAAAGCAAAGAAAATGAAGAGAGGATCAGAAACCTCTGAGACAGCTATAAGAGACCCAATATAAGAATCATTGGTTTACCAGAGGGCGAAGAAGATGAACTAGAAATTGAAAAATTAAGTGAAAATATAATAAAGCAGAACTTCCCAAACTTGGGGAAGGAAATAGACGTACAGGTCCAGGAAGCACAGAGAATTCCAAAAAAACTGGACCCAGGGAGAACCACTCCAAGACATATTATAATCAAAATGTCAAAAGTTAAAGATAAAGAGAGAATCTTAAAAGCAGCAAGAGAGAAGAAAAGAATCATGGATAAAGGGGTCCCAATTAGACTATCAGCTGACTTCTCAAGGGAGACCCTGCAGGCAAGAAGGGACTGGCAAGAAATATTCAAAGTAATGAAAATCCAAAACCTACAGCCACAAATGCTCTATCCAGCGAAACTGTCATTCAGAATAGAAGGGCAGAGAAAGTGTTTCCAGGACAAAATAAAACTGAAAGAGTACATCAGATCCAAACCACTATTATATGAGACGTTAAAGGGACTGGTTTAGAAAAAGGAGGATCAAAACTATGAACATTAAAATGAAAACTGCATCACAAGAAACAACAGAAGCCAGGGAATTGAAACAAAGGCAAACTAAATAGGCAACAAGAGTGGAAAAAGAACTATAGGTATGGGGAGCATATTGGGGGGAGGTCAGCAGGGAGGGGGAAGGGGGAGAGGGAGAGAGATGGTATAGGAATTAAGAAGCATAGTAGGAGGGAATGGAATGCACAGGAAGAGGTTGAGAAGAACTATATGCACAACCAATGGACATGGACTAAAAGGGGGGGACAACTGGAGGGAGGGGGGCCACCGGGTGGAGGGGAGCAGAGGGAAGGGAAATTGGAACAAATGTAACACTATAATCAATAAAACACATTAAAATAAATAAGTAAATAAATAAACATAAAAAATAAATTAAAAAAAAGAACAGTTTGTTGCCCCCCTCAAAGAACCGCTGTCTTAACTGTGCTTGTACTTGATTCTGTGTTCGTGCATAGTCTGTCGGTATTAAGACTCACTACTAAACACCATCAAGTTAGTTTTGATGATTATTTTAATTTCCTGTAAATGGAACTATGCACTGCTTAGTTTTCTGCTTCCAGTTTTTAACTATTAACAATAATACTGCTTTGAACATTCTTCTATATGTCTCTTGTGATATCTGTGCATACATTTCTGTTGGATAGTTAGTAAAATAGTATAATTGTTGAATCATAAGATACATATAGATTCAACTTTACAAAGTGTTTGTACCAATTTCTGTTACCAGCAGAATATGACCCATATCCTCATCAATACTTGTCAGTCTTTCAATTTTAGTCATTCTGGTGTGTTTGTGTAGTGATATCTTATTATAGTTTTAATTTGCATATTCCTGATTCTTAATGAAAAATACTTTTTCATATGTTTATTAGCCATCTGGATATTCTCTTTTATAAAATATTTGTTTAAATCTCTTGCTATTTTTCTGTTTGGTCATTTTTCTTTTTCATATCAATTTTTATATATTCTGGATACTATTTTCTAGGTAAGACACAGGTGTCTTTTAATGAGAAGTTCTTAATTTTAATATAATAATTTTTTCAATTGCTTAAGATAAGTGCCTTTGTCTTCTAAGAGGTATTTCCTATCTTAAGGTCATGAAAATACACATCTGCATTATTTTCCAGCAACTGTATTGTTTAGCTTGACATAAAAATAAATCTGTAATCCACCTGGAACTTATCTTTGAAGAAGCCCTTCGGGCACAAATTTCCACTATTTTCCATCACTGCATGTGGAAAATATTCTTTGTTGACATGTGTATAGTGCAATTATCATAAATCATAGCCTAATATGCATTAGTCTGTGCTGAGGTCTCTATTCTATGTCATTGCTTTATTTGTCTATTCCTTATCTAATACTATACAGTTTTAATTCTTGTTGCTTTTTAAATAAGTCATGATACCGGGTAAAACATGTCTTCTTCCCATTTTGTCTTTATTCTTCAGGTGTGTCTTAACTTCTTTGGTTGGTTCTTTTTTGCCCTTTTCATATCAGTTTTCAAAGAAGCTCAGCGGTGTGCTGGTCAATTGGCTCTCTAGCGGAAAAAAATCTCTGATTTGTCATGTTTGCCAATTTCCACAGAGTAAATAAATGCTCCAACAATGACTGATTTCAAGCCACCACAAAAAACCCTATAACTATTTTGATTTGGATTGTATTAAATCTATAGATCTGTCTGGGAGAAATGGACACATTTACAATAGGGAGTTGTCCAGCCTGTGAATATGATATAGTCCTTCATTTATTTAGGTCTTCTTTAATTTCTTTTCATAATACTTTATGATTTCCTTCTTTTTCCTTTTATAGAGATCCTGCTTATCTTCTTTAGTTAAATGCATTACTAGAAATGATATTTTATGATATATACTTACATATAAAATATAAAATTATATATATGTGTAAAAAGTTTGTTTCATTTTTTAAACGTTTGTTGTTGATACAAAGAAATGCATTTTTAAAAAAGGTTATGTTAATCTTGTACTCAGCAACATTCCCTAGCCTACATACACATTTTAAATTTATTTCTACCTGTATTTTTTCAGTTTCTGTCTGTGCATTTTTGTGTGTGAATGACAGTTATATTTCATCATTTTTAATCCTTATGCCTTATATTTCTTCTTCTTGCCTTGATGCATTGTATTCCAGTACAACGTTGAATAAATTAGTGACTGCTGGCATTCTTGTTTTATTTCAGATTTCAAAGTAAAAGCTTTCAGCATTTCACTATTAAGTGTGATGTTTTGATATAGACCTTTGTTGCAGTTGTTCTTCAGATTGTTTTTGTTTGTTTTGTACATGACCTTATTAAATTGTGAAAGTTCCCTTCTAGTCTTAGTTTACCTAGGGTTTTTAATTATGAATGGTTGCTGAATTTTATCAAATGCTTTTCTTCATCTATTTAGGCCATATTATTTTTATGCAAATGTAATGAATTAGTCATTGTTTTAATATTACACCAATCTCAAATTCTAGATAAGCTTGTCAATGTATATTACTGATTTTAGTTTGTAAACTTTATTTAAAATTATTACACCTATGGCCATGAGTATGATTGCCTATCATTTTCCTTTTTCTTACTTTTTTGTCAGGTTTTAATATTAAAGTTATCTGGTCCAAAAAGAAAAAAGATAAGAAAAAAGAAAGAAAGACCAAGAATAATAATAAAGTAATAAATAAATAAATAAATAAATAAATAAATAAATATGCAACTGTTCTTTTGTGCAATAAAATAAAGATAAAGTGTATTCTCCTTTTTTCTATTCTCTGGAAGAATTTGGATATACTTCTCCTTAAATGTTTGTTTCAATTCACTGTTAAAGAACGTTATTAAAGTTTTATATTTTTTCTTGTGTTGGTTTTGGAAAGTTATCTTGTTAGAAATTTCAATTACTTCAGTATTTTCAGATTGACTGGCAAAAAGTTGTTTATAATATCCTCTTGTTAGCTTTTTAATGTCTACAACATCTATAGTGAGATTTCCTTTTTGTTCCTGATACGATTTTTTATGTCTTTTTCTTTTTTTCTTCATTGATATCAATATGGATCTTTACATTTTACTAATGTTCTAAAAAAAGCAATATCTGAATTGTATTGATCTTCTCAATTGTTTATTTTCCGTATCATTATTTTCTGCTGTTAAACTTTTTTCTTCTCCTTTCTTTGGGTTTTATTTTATTGTTTTTTAACTTTTTGAGGTAGATGCATACATAGCTCATTGATTTTAACTTTTTTCTTTTTAAATATATACTTTTGAAGCTAAGATTTTCCTCTATGTATAACTCTTTCTGTATCCCTGATATTGAGCAATTTTATTATCCTTCAGTTAAAAATATATTCATAATCTTCAACATATTTTCCTCATTGAGTCATGATTTACTTAAACATGTATTTTTTAATTTCTAAATCAATAAGGATATTCTAGTTAAATATTTGTTATTGATTCTAAATTAATGGCATTGTGACCCTACAATATAGTTTGTATGATTTTAATTCTTTAAAATTTGTAGAACCTTACTTTGTCGCTTATAATATGGTATATTTTTTGAAATGTTCCAAGTATCCTTAAAAAGATTGTGTATTATTCAATCTTTAGATGTACTATTTTGTGCATGTTACTTAGATCATGTTTGCAATTTGTTATTTTACTTTATCCTGACTGCTTTTCTGTCTGCTTGCTTTTATTGTAAAGAGAAGTATGTTATAATTTTACACTATAAATTTGGTTTTGTCAATCCATTTTTACTGTTAATTGCTACTTTATTTTAAAGCTATGTTATTAGGTATATACAAATGTGGAATTGTTACAAAATATCCTTCTTAATTTTTACCTTAAATTCTACTTTACCTGATATTGTGGTTGTAAAATATTTCATTTGTTAAATCTTTTTTCATCTTTTTATACTTCCTATCTTATATCTGTAGTTTTAGACATGTCTCTTGTAGAAGAAATATAGTTTTTAATATAGTCTGATAATGTTTGTCTTTATTTTTAATTGGAATATTTAGTCTACTTATATTTAATGTAATTACTGATCTACTTGAATTTAAACCTACCATTGTATTATGAGCTTTCGGTTCACAGGCTAGCACTCAATCCACTGAGGCACACCAGCCAAGCTTATTCTATTATGAGCTTTATGTTTGTTCTGCACACTTTGATTTTTATCTCTTCTTTCTTGCCTTCATTTGCTTTGATAGTTTATTATTATTCCATTTTTATTCTATTTCCTCAAAAGTAATATACTCACTATTCTTAGTTTTCTTAGGTTTTATAGCATTCATTCTTGACTTATTAAAATCTAATATTAATTGGCCCTTCTAGACTCTACCCAGACAATGTAAGTAGATCAAAGACATGAAAACAATTCAATATAATTTACTCTCATTTTAATTAGAGTGATTTAATCCCATTTATGTATAAAAATTATTACTTAGCATGTATTATTTGTGTGTGAATATATATGTGTATATATATACACACACACACACACACACACACACATATATATGTATATATATATATATATTATGCCTATCTTGCATAGCCAATAATTATTTTTATTTACTCACTTATTTAGCTATTATAGCCATTCTTTAGAAATAGGGTAACTTCTCACCCAAAATTTGGTTCAGTTGTCAAGACTGATGATGCCACAGACGTATAAAGAGGGCATGAAAAAGTTTATTACTTACTTCCTAAAGCTGTCTGGGGAGCACAGATCGGATCTCCCAAGCTGGTCACAAACCTTGGGAGAGTAGAAAAAAGGACACTGGCTTGGAGTTTTTATGGTGATTAGGGGTTTGGTCTGGGATAAGGGTTTCTGTGCATGAGTAGAGGGTTGGATGGTTTAATTTTCTCACTGGCACCAAAGTAGGAGGCACTCAAGCTTTTTTATTAGCTTACTCAGACAAGGAGCAGAAGCGGGAGATGGAGGGGACATACTTCAACAGCTTTAGGCAACACATCAAAACATAGAGTCAGCTCTTATTACATCAGCCTTTCCATTCCTCTTTATTACTTCCTACATTTCTAAACTTTCATCTGAGATCTTTTTCATGCTGAAAAACATCCTGTAGTAAATATTTATTTTAGTGTTTCTGCTCCTGAGAAATTGTCTTATTTTGTTATCAGTTTCAGAAGATATAAGGTCAACAGGTGTTAAACACTTTGGAAATATAATTTCATTGTTTGGTGATGTTCATTGCTACAGCTGACTGCTCAGCTATAAGTGTGGTTATTGTTTTCTTAAAGTAAATCGTTTTGTGACTGACTTTTAGATTTTTTTTTCCATTTTGGGGTTTTAGCAGGTTTATCATTTAGTACCTTAGTGTGGATTTTTTTTTTTTTTTTTTTTTTTAGTTACTCTTCCTGGAATTTGTGGTGCTTCTTGAATCAATAGCTTAATGTCATTCTTGAGTTTGAAAAGTTCTTAGCTATTAGCACTTCAAATTTTAAATCTGAATTAAATCTCATCTCTTATTGTGCTTCAGGCCTATTATTTTTCTCCTCCATTTTTTTGGACTTCATTTAAATGTTATTCTTTTAATCTATATCCTCTATATTGTTTACTGTCTTTTCTGTATTTTCTGTAATTTCATTCTTAAAGGCTTCACTGAGGATGTTTGAGATAACTAAACCTTTCTTTGGCTATATATGATCTACTATTAGACACATCCATTGAGATTTTGTTTTCAGCTCCAGAGTTTTCATTAACTTTTTTCTTCTGCTGAAATTCTTAATTTGTCTTTTGTCTTCTTGAATATGGTAAGTAGATCTATTTTAAAGTTTTATGTAGTTATGCTTATTTCCAAAGCCTATATCAGATAATTTCTATTGCTTTAGTTTCTTCTTGGTATTCTCATCTCATTTTGCTCCTCCTGGGGCTATTTTTTTTATTATGTGCTAGAAATCATAGCTTTAAATTGCTTATGGAAATAATGTGATACCAAAAATATGTTACTTCCTCTAGAATGTCATCCAAGAGCTTCTGCACAATATCTGAGAGCACAAACATTCTTGGATGCTTGAGAGCTCTAACAATCTGATTTTACTTTAATTCTATTCTATCTCAAGGACTAAGATAATTCAAGGCTGTGCCATAAGAACTTGTCTATTTCTGTTTTACCCTGTTCTTTAGGATATATTCCTATGTGATTTATCTCAAAACAGGAATGTTTAGCCCTGGCCAGAGTGGCTCCGTTGGTTGGGCCTCGTCCCACAAACTGAAAAGTCATGAGTTTGATTCCTGGTCAGAGAACATGCCTAGGTTGCAGGTTCGGCTCCGGTAAGGGAGCACATAAAGAATAACCAGTCAACCAGCCGACCTTTCTCTTCTTTCTCTCCCTCCATTCCCCTCTCTCACTCTCAGAAAAAAACAAAACAAAACAAACAAAAATAAACCAGGAGGGTTTACTATGTCAACCCACCTCCTTGGTGGGCTCTGGACTAAAATCTCCTTCATATAACCTCTAACCTCATGAAGACATCAGAAGTTCACTCAGCCTCTCAGTTACTTATTGCAGAATCAGAAAAATCTACCAGGAGAAAAGTGGCCCTAACTTCCAGGCTTTCTTCTGACCATCTTCCTCTCCTGGATCCTGGACCAGTAAGTTCTTCATTATCTTGGTACTGTAATAACCTCAAGATAATTTTTAAAAATATTCTGCCCAGTTTTCTAGTTGTTCTGTGAGGACATTGGACCAAATGACATAGTCTTCTATTACCAGAAGTGGAAGCTAGTAGACTAAGGAATTTCACAATTTTAGTAGTTAATAATTTATGTTGATTTATACCAGAAAGATCACCAGCTTATCCATATTTTAAAATGAATAAAAAATATCTTAATCAGCCAATTTGAAGGAGAATATTCAGAAACCAAAACATCAGTTATGTAAAATTATAAAATTAGAATGAAATTAATTATGGGAAACTAGTAGAATCATGAGGCATAGCCTAGAGATATGTCCTGAGGCAGTGATGCATAGGGAATGATAAATTTCTAAACTGTGGCAGCAAAGAGGAGCTACTGTTCTCTAGTGATTGGTTAAGGGCATATTATTTAGTAATTAAGGGCAGATTACTAACTATAAGTGGCCCTTGAATGATACCCATATCTCAACTTAAAGTTAGTTAACATCTTGCAATTTTGCTGATGGCAAGATCTTGCTATCTTTGATTTTTCTCAAGTTCAGCAATGGATATTCAAAAACTAACACCAAAACATGTACAGTGGCATGATGAATTTTTATTTGAAGTGAAATTCTATTTGAATTTCATTTGCTCTTGGTATTTTCTCATGTTTTATTAAGCCCCTGTATCTAGGATTCCAGATGGATTAATATTTTAGTGATTTATTCATTTTAAGTTCAACAAAGACTAAATTGATGAAAAGTTTTCAGAAAGTTCAACATCATTTTAATATCAAGTATATAAATAAAAGAAATATCAGATTCTTAAATTACTTCAATGCTATTGGTAATCACCTTAATTAATTCAAGAGTTGTACAAACTAAAATGTACTTGGTCTTAAAGAAAGAGATGTGAACTTTCCTAGAATGATTAAACTTTTACTAATACTTTTTTGCATGAAAGCCATTGGGGCCTTAATTCGTTTCTTACTGGGAAACAGGAAAGGTTTTCTGTAACACTGAGTTAACAATTTTGTGGACATCGTGATGAAAATTAAGTTCCTGTTAATATGCTAAAACTATGTAACAGAAAATTAATATCGTTTCCCTTCACTGGCTCTTTACCTTAAATTACTGGTGCTGTGATTGGTCATAAAATGCCACTGAGGACCTATGGGATCCTATTTTTATCATGGGTATATTAAGGTTGCATATCTGTATTCTAACTTTACTTCAATGATTTTTCTCCAGGTATATACCTAGTGCTTTATTATATAATATATACAGTTCTAAAATCTTCTGCATTTTACTTTTGACAACACAACTTTTCTTAAAGACAAGAAAACAATATGTAAATTAGAACCCTAAGCCATGTGTTTATTTTACTACTTACACTTGATTTTAAAAAATTTAGATAGAGGCTTCCAGTCAAGATGGCAGCATAGGTAAATGCAGTGCTTGCATCCTCCCACGACCACACCTAATTTACAACCAAACTACAGAACAACCATTATTCAGAACCATCTGAAATCTAGCTGAATGGAAGTCCTACAACTAAGAATATAAAGAAGTGACATCGAGAAGGGTAAGAGGGGCGGACATGAAAGCAGGCTGTTCCCAAACTCACATGTGGCAGGTGAAAACTGGTAGGGATATGTTGGCTGCAGGGGTCCTCCATGAGGAGCAAAGAAAGATATTGATAGACTTGTATACATTAAAATGTAAAAGTTCTGTTTGTCAAAAATGCCATTTCAAAAGTGAAAAGACAAGCCATAGTTAGGAGAATATATTTTAAACACATATAACTAATGAAGGAATAGTGTTGAAAATGTATAAGTATTTTTAAATGCATTATAGAAACCAATACAAATCTTACAAATAATCCAATAGAAAAACACTCAGAGATATTTAAGTATTTCACAGAAGAGGGCATATGGTGGCCCACAGACACATGCTATATGTAAATAGGAAAATATAAAGATAAACTCACTGAGATACCCACCTGATTGGCAATTGTCTTTTTAAAAAACCTGACAATACCAAGTGTTTTAAGCACATGAAACAGTAACTTTTAAATATTTCTGATTTGAAATATAAATTGTTATAATTACTTTAGAAAATAAATCCAGCATTAATTAACACATTTGAAGATGTATAAACCCTATAACTCCCCCCCAAATTTTACTCCTTGTGTATTTCAGAAAATATTTCCATGTGTGCATTGGAAGACTTGTACAAGAGTCTTAAACAGCATTGTGTATAATAGGGAAAAAAACTAGAAACAACTATAATGGACAAATTTGTATATATTTATGTAACAGAACACTAGACAGCATTGATGAGTAAACAACATTATACACGTTATATGGATGAAATCCACAAATGAAATTTTGAACTCCAAAAATGTAAATCACAAAATAATACATATTTTATGATTTTCATTATATGAAGTTCAAAAACATTCAAAACAAAGCAATATATATTCAAGGATTGTGGTAGGTACATTGTATTATTTATGCAAAACAATCACTAACATTTCTATCTTTGTTGTGGATTGTATTTTCTACAACTCTGATGTCAGCCTCAGCCATGGGACTTACTTTGGCCAATTGAATGTGAGCAGAAGTAACACTCTGAGAAGAACCTGAAGAATCATCACATGGTTCTGCCATCATCGTCCTCCATCTGCCACAAGCATGGCATGTCCCAGAGAGGATCTGCTCTCCTCACCCTTGAGGAGGACATAAGGAATAAAGCCAAGGCCAATGTCGTCGTGTCGGCAGCCGTCCGTCTCGAGAGACGATGGTGTAGCTTCTTAAGAGTCTATCTGCACCGCCGAGAATGGCTGTGCAGTCCGACTAGGGAGTGACACGGTATCTGTCTCCTCCCGTGTTGAAGCTACAGAGCCTGGGCAGGGTGATATGGAGGGTCTGCTGTTGCCCATGCAGCAGACCCCCCCTCTCTTTGCAGCTGAAGGGTCCAAGGGAAAGACGCAGTCAATACAGCTTGGCTTCAGGTGCGCCGCAGGAGTTGCCGGTGTTGACTACAACGTCAAACCGCCTTAGGGACTCCGGCTCCGGATTTTCTGTTGGGGTTTACTCCCTTAGCCTTTCCCCTGAAGAGGTATGCCGCAAGGCAGCAGAGGTTTTTTGGAGTCAGAGTTTTCCTTCTCTGATGTACCCTGACTGGAAGATCGAACCAGCGACACTTAGCTCGCAGGCCGACGCTCAATCCACTGAGCCAAACCAGCCAGGGAAAAGGCCAATGTAGAACTATGTAAAATGAGCAAAATATAACTCTTTGTTTTTGTAAGCCATAGAGATTTAGAAATTGTTACCACAAAGTAGATGCTGCCATAGCAAACCCCTTAAATCTGCCCCACTGACTTTGTGGCAGAGTAATGGGTAATGATATTGGAGCCTAGAAGGATGGCAGCCCATTATTCAGTGCTGAAACATTTAAGGAAGTCATAGCTACAATAACATAAAAAGCAGATAACATACGGAATAACTTTGTAACCTTAGGCAAAGAGATTGGGAAACAGAACACTACTAGCATGTCCTGGCTGCTGTTGGCCTCATTTAACATGGTGGTACAGGAAAAGAAATTAGTTCACAAAAGGCTTGGCTAATTTGTAAGCAAAGATGAAAAGAAATGAAAAGAAGTCAGAAATCTGGGGACTAGAAGGCTTGGAAGATGCAGCTTATTCTCATATCAAAAAGTAAAACTAAGAATGCCTCTGAGTGACAAAAGTTGACTAAAACTCAGCTTTCAGGAGTCATAAACCAAATCAAAACTGTTTTATTGAGCTGATTATGGTGATAATATGGCATAGCTCCCCTACAGAAGTCTGATAACCTCTGTGTATAAGTCTAGAGAAAGAGAGGGATGTCTTAAAAAAGAGTTGCTATTGTGGATGTTGGCACAAAAGCTGATGAAGAATTATACTATAAAAATGACCATCAGCCTAGATTAAAAAGAGATGGTGTTTGTTCTAAGTGCAGAGAGCAAGAAAATTTTAATCCCCAAAGGAGCACATTCTCCAATTCCCTTTTCAGATGTGGTCCCACAAGAATAATGGCAAAGGAAGAACTACCCAGAGAGGGTGGAGTCAAGAGTCATCTATAACTGGGCTGGGGAACTAGGAGACACAGTAGAATGAGCCTAATCAAAAGGCTTTGCTTCCCCCTTCCCATAGTGGAGGCCGTCACGACATTTGCCCAGTTGTATTTCAGAACTGCTATACTCAGTTTTAGTTTTAGCTCATGGGTCTACAAATGAGGAAGAGCTATATCTGGGCCTGATGTTTAAAGTGATCACAAAATCCTAAAATTAGAAACTGATACTGTGGTGGAATGCATCATTTAAGCTGTTTCCTTGAGATTCAGGAGCGGGGGTGGTTATATTATGATTAAGAAGAGTAAGAAATGAGTATTTATGACCAAGAGAGCAGACTGTGGTCAATTTTATTGTTTCTCACTATTCACTATCACTTCCTGTAGGGGACTATGCTTCCCTGTGCTTTGCCCTATACCTTGTAGTGTCCCGTCCTATGATATAACCTCCTTCCTGATAACAAATTTGTCCAGTGACTATGATGAAACTGATCTTGGCCACTGTTTAGTAGAAATTTTAGGAACCATCACACGGTTTTAACACTGCTCTTTTTTGTTTGTAATGAAACGGAGATAGCGGCTATTCCTTTTTGCCTGAGCCCTGGGATGAACAGAGCAGAGCCAAAGCTGCTCACACACACACAGCCAACTTCCACTAAATGTGTAGAGGAGCAAAAAAAATTAACATTTCTTTGTATGAGTTACTACTGCAGCATAACTTAGCAAGGTAGACAAATATAGGATTTACTTAAGTGAGAAAAACTGAAAGGAAAAGCAAGAGAATTTTAAACATAAATTTTGGGATAATGGTTATCGTTAGTGGAGAGGCAGGAGAATACAGGGAGGATCACAAGGGTATTTAGGTGGTGGGTGAATGGGTGTTCAATTTATCAATCTTTTACTTTGCAATTGATAGATAGGGCAAGCATATTACATAGTACATATGCATGTACACAAACCTATACAGTGTATATGCATATGTCGTCGGCGGCGGCGGCAGCCGTCCGTCTCGAGAGACGATGGTGTAGCTTCTTAAGAGTCTATCTGCACCGCCGAGAATGGCTGTGCAGTCCTACTCAGGAGTGACATGGTATCTGTCTCCTCCCGTGTTGAATCGACATCATGCGATGACGCTGAAGCTACAGAGCCTGGGCAGGGTGATATGGAGGGTCTGCTGTTGCCCATGCAGCAGACCCCCCCTCTCTTCGCAGCTGAAGGGTCCAAGGGAAAGACGGAGTCGATACAGCTTGGGTTCAGGTGCGCCGCAGGAGTTGCCGGTGTTGACTACAACGTCAAACCGCCTTAGGGACTCCGGCTCCGGATTTTCTGTCGGGGTTTACTCCCTTAGCCTTTCCCCTGAAGAGGTATGCCGCAAGGCAGCGGAGGTTTTTTGGAGTCAGAGTTTTCCTTCTCTGATGTACCCTGACTGGAAGATCGAACCAGCGACACTTAGCTCGCAGGCCGACGCTCAATCCACTGAGCTAAACCAGTCAGGGCCTATATGCATATGTATATATATATATATATTCTACTTTTTGTAAACATTTTCTAATTATAAACTAGGAAAAGTATGTTAAACCTATGATATAATACAATAAACTGAACGTATGCTTTGACTCAGGCTTCTTTCCCAAGCCACACTAAAATGACCATAAAAGGACTAAAATAACACAAAAACAAGAAAAATGAAAATGGGAGAGGAGAAATAGCAACAAAATTTTGACTTAGCAGACTAAAGAAAGCTGAAAATTAGACTAGCAGTTTGAGAAGCTCAGACTCAAAATGATTCAAGTCCAATTACTCCAGAAAAATTCAGGAACTGCAGGCATAATGTCCCTCTGAAGATGGGTGTTCAGTTAATGATGAAAACAAGAGAGTTACCTTAAAAATACTATAATTTGCAATTGGACCCAAGATCCACTTTTCTACCAAGTTACTGCTTATTCCCTACCCTGCAGAAGACTAGAAATTTAATTCTGAAGATGCTGGACTCTAGGACATCAGGCAAAGCTGATGACAAAAATGTTCCTCTAAAAACCAGGGAGCTGAAATACCAATCCCTAGTGAGAAATGTTCCTCCCCTTTTTACTGTATTCAGTGCCAGAATTACTCCAAAAGAGTAAGTAGTTAATGCTACCAAGACATTAAAGTGACCAGTCTTCTAGGGCTGTTACAACTCATAAAACATGGTTATGTGGGGAATTCTCAATTCAGTCATTCAACAATATATTTCTTGAGTAGCTACTACGTGGCAAGAACTGCACTAAGCACAAGAGATACAAGAAAGAAATTATTCCTTGCTCTCTCAGGAGGTGAGTGTTGGAGGGGACAAGGAGACAATGAACAAACACACAAATAATTAATTATTATATTAAGTGAGTCACTGGTGACCAACTATTCTGGTAAATACTTTGTAGATTAAAATATATATATATATTTAACTGCTATGGCGCAGATACCAGTTAATCAAAATGGATACCAGTGGTGAACAGTTCCAGTGCCTCTCAGCTAAATAACATCACTGAATAAAGTGTAAATATATATATATATATAAATGAATATAACCTCTCACAGTTTGGTTCTTTCTCATTTATTATTAAAATTGGCAAAATAAAAGCAAAACTCTTATGATGCCTACTTCTCCAAAGGTCATACCCATGATATTAAAAACAGTTGCTATAATTCCATTCTTGAGATCAGGTTACATGTCATTCTATTAAAACACAATTGGTTTCCTACACCTATAGGACAATGAGGAAGAATAGAAATAATAATCAAACCCTGGATTATTAGATGACTGAACATGTTTTTACAGGATGTTAAGATTATTATTTTAGGGGGTAGGGATGTGAGCAGTAGTCCATGAAATGTTGAATGCAGCTTTTTGAGGTGACAATATTAAGACTTGGAACTATTACAGAAGTTAGCTTTTTCCGTTCCCTTAACTGCAGGATCTGGGGTCTTAAATTTGGATTATGGAAGTCAGAAAGGGTAGGAATCTAAAGGGTTTAAAGAAATCACCTACGGAGTGGAGGTTAAAAAAGAGTTCTCTTGATGTGTTTTGAATTCTTCGAGAGTATCTATCTTGTACAAAGCAGCCTTTTTTCTTTCCTAACTCTGCTCTTTCTGCCTCCCTCACACTCTTTCTCTTTCCTATCCCCATTTCAAACTTCAAGGTGACCTCCTCCTTGTGGTGGGTAAATGATGTATAAGAGAGACCACCCGGCTTGGCCTACCACACTGCAAGTGCCACCCTGGGTCCAATAGGGTTCAAGAAGCCCCCCGCCCCCCATTTAGAACGCTTTGTATTTTTTGTTACATTGTTCTCCCAGCACTGCATAAAAAACATGGCATGAACAATGGAGCTGTGTGAGATTTAGAATATCTGAATACATAATAATTTCACCAAGCTTTCAGAGACAACTAAAAAGTAAATAACAAAAACCACTCCTCAGAATGTGTGAACCTAAATTTTTGGTCACTTTGGAAGCATTTTCTTCTTTTTCTCGTTTTTCATTACCTAGACCAGTTGGCAATAAAACAGCATTTAATTATACATAAATGTGAGAACTCTGGTGAGAGAATATGGGTTGTGATCTAGTCATAACTAGTTTGGAGACAGAAATTGTTTATTCTTGACGCCTCCTTCATTTTTACCTATTTTCCCCTATTTATTATGTACCCTATTTTTCCCTGCAGTTTTCCTTTCTTGGAATTTTTTTTTTATATGGTCTTCATTTTCTGTTCCCTTTTATTATTTTCTCCTTTAAAAGACCCACCTTTACTAAGGTACAAGCAGTTTCTTTGCAGGAAAAAGAAGAAAAGAGGATAGAAAACTATTTTATTTTTTCAGGAAATAACTACCCCAAGTTGGCTTTTTTTTGTTTGTTTGTTTTGGCAGCAACGTAAAGTGCAGTCATATTAATGAGATCACATCTTATAGAAAAAGGTACTTTCAGGGAAGGTATAATTTAAGAAAAATGCTCCACTTAAACGTGAAGCTTCTCCTGAAAATGCATTGTGAGCTTTATTTGAATAAAATTTATCCTGTGAATCTGTTGCTTCTTACAGATTTTGAGAAAGTACCCTGCTCTTCCCATCAGTGGCAGGCAGCATTTCTTTAATTTTTTCTCCCCAATAATATTGCAGTACTCCAGTACTAATTTTAAAGATAGATGGATTTTTTTTCTCTCATAAAGAAGAACATTGTGGGGGAAAAAATGCTGGATGTGATTTCAGAAAATGTCAAAATATGTCAAACGCAGATACCACTCAAGGGTTTCATTAACTGAAGCTTTGGTGATAAGTGTCATCTTGTCAAAGACCCGCCCATCTCTTCCAATACGTTACCAAATGTACTAATTTCCTTGCCGAGCTTGATGTTTATTGTATGGCTGAAATTGAAAATGGTCGGTAATGGAGTGAGCTTCAATCCAAGACCAATTCTGAATCTAAATTACTTGCTTCTTTCAATAGCATCGACAGAGGAGAGCTTTATGCACCTTGTACCTAATCAACCCTTACTGTGACCCTAAATTCAGCAGTCTTCAGAGATTAATAATAAAATCCTCAGTTCAAACAATTATTTGCCCTGAACAAGTTGCCCATTTCTTATGCTGAGAATGAAAGAATGTGACATTATTTTTTAAAAGCTCTGCATGTTGTGGCCCACCATTTATTTTTGATCTCTGACCCCCCCACACCCACCCATTGCAGCCTGATTGCAAATCCCACACACTTAACTTGAATATTTTTGGAGGGATGAGGGGCATAGGAGTTGCAAGGGGGTTTCTTTGTTAGCATTTTAATGTGCCTGCTCTCTCTCATTCTATATTCCCTCATAGTTATAGTTTTCACAACATAAATGAGATACATTCTACCAATATATATTTCTAAGTTTTAAATATAGAGCTCTATTAATCATAGAAAGCGTGGCTGAATTCTGGCTTTGTACCAAACTACTCAGAGCCTCCAGAAAATAAACATAAGCTCTCTGGAAAAATCATCTATATCTCTACTTTCTCAAATAAAAAATAAAATTTGGAGAATATCTCTTGAGGTTTAAGCCATAAATAATCTTTTAATGAACTATTTTTCTTACCTCGTCCCTTTTGGCAGTATAGCTTATAGTCCTCAAGTGAAATAAGCTGAGCAGTATTAAATTCTCTTACTCATATTTACAGTGAAAAATATTCCTTCACATTCAATGCCAGAATATATTTTGATTTGGTATTTTAACTTCCTATGTCCAATTATTATTCATTAGCATAGTTACAGTAATAGAACCCCCTCCCCTCTGCTCTTCATAACATTAGAGTGTTGGGGGGAAATTCTGAACAAAGCAGTAAAGAAAATATTTGGACACCCTAAATGGCTCCTTTGATTCATCAGTGAGAGTCAGTCCTATGTCCAGGAGCCTGCGTGGAGAGGGAAGGACCCATGATGCATTGTTGCCCTAGAAACTCTGCCTGACATTTGACATTGTCAACATTTCCTCTGGCTGTCTGCTTTTGGAGGAAAACCTTAAAGACTACCCTGGTTGACAGAATGAGTGTCTCGAAGATTCTCCTGCCTTTTGAATGTATTTTTTTATGCCCAACAGCAATAATGGCCATCAAGTATTGATTATATAATATGTGTGCTGAGGTGGCAAGTACATTATTGTTGCAAGAGACAGAGAGGATGAGAAACTAGGTTATCTATGAACTTTCTCAGCCATTGAGCATTTCTTCCAGCAAGTGTCAATATACAAAGCTGTCTTTGGGCCTTATTTTACCTTATTCTGTGATTCCAGTTGATGGATAATACGAGATGGCTAGCATGTTCCAAGGCCTTTGAAAACAGCCTTGTGTTTACCATGGAATGGGCATAATTTGTTCATCACCACAAGGGGACAGTAATCTTACGGAGGTTTGATACATGAGGAAGGCTAGGAATTGACCAGAGTGTTGCCCTGTTAGGGCACCCAGATGCTAATTAGCAGCTGTGAATTGGTTAAGTAGACTTTGATAGGCAGTCAGGGAAAAATCTAATACTTTTTCTTTCATCCAAAAAAATACAATAGATGCTATATAGTAAGTCTGCTGTGTATAGTAACAGCAATAAGGGCACTGAGCTTTTATTATAAACTGAATTACATCCCCTGTGTGGGGACACTAGACAGCGTATCGTGTTTTAAGAATTCAGCTGAGATCACAAGCTTGCCTCACCTAAACCTTCTGTGATGTGATGAGAATGACTTTTGGTTACCGTACATCAAAGAGGGTCTAGCAGGCTAAACAGTGATTGATCCATTCTCCTCTTTCAAGTCCTGTCTTCAAAAATAACTTTAAAGCAATCATCTAATAAGTGTCAGAATAGAAGATGGAAAATGTTAGTACAAGCACTAGGCATATGTCTACACTAGCTAAATTTTCTGCCAGATGTTCAATGACTGAACAAGGTTTTTAGAATAAATGTATCACTTCATAAGAGGCAAGAAGTACCAAATGGACTGTCATTGACATGGAAACAATGCTGAAATTTTAAGTGATTTTAGGCAAATACCGTGATTTGCTAAACTAGCAGATAATTCGGTTAAGAAAATTTTGGAGTTAGTTGCTTGCTTGTGCACACAGAAGCAAATAGTATTTTTACAGTATTCATTCACAAAACTGCATTGACTTGGTTTCCTTCTAAGATGAATGCTGAATTATAGGGACCAACTGTGTTAGTTACCCAGTGAGGTTATTAGAGATGTTCAGATATTGTGATTCTTTTCATCTTCCGTGTTTCCTTGAAGTCAGATCTGGCCATATGATTTGCTTTGGACAATAAAATGTGAGACAAAGTGACCTGTGTCTCATCTGGATGGAAGCTTTAAAAGCTAGTGAAGGGTTTGTTGCATCCTTGTTTCCTTGTCTTAATTATGGAAGCATGAGTCAAGCTGGAACCTCCTTCAGCCTGGATCCCTGAGTCATTATTATGAACAGAACTTCCTGCCAGCCTGCACTGGACATGTATCATGAGCAAAAAATAAACCTGCATTGTGTTAAGCCACTGAGATTTTAGAGCTGTTCATCCAGATAGATGCATCCAGTGATACTAAGTAACTTACTAGTTCCATCAGGTCACTGAGTAATGTAACATGGTGTAGAGAAGGGCATCATCATGGCTCATATGCCTTCATTCATCCAAGCAACAAATATTTATTAAGTATATATTATGTACCAGGCAGACAAATAATTGCCGAATGTTGTTTGATGTGTTACCCTTTGTTACCTCTTTGCTAAATCTCTGAGAGGTAGAGGAGTACTAAGGCTCAAAGTGTTCACTGCTTTACTATAACTAATCAAGATTAAAATAATCTAAGATTTGTGATGTTTTGACATTTTTAAAAGAATGACATTGTTTCAGAGAACAATTGGAGAAAAAATGGGTTAATTTCAGAAAATCCTGAGACTTCTTATATTGGCAAAATAATGTGTAATGCTTAACCCCTGCAATCCAGCCGTTACCCCACCGCATCAGTTACGTGACAGGTTTACACTCTTGCACCAGCTGTACTCTTTGCCTTAAACACTCCTCTTTGCCTTTTCTCTTCATCTTTCTGAGATCAGCTCAAATGTCTTCCCTTCCATGAAATTTTCCTTTCTCTGCCTCCTCACAGCATCAGGTACATACCTCTACTTAGCAGTTATTTCAATCTGCTTTACATTTTGATTGTTGTTTACATGATATAACTTCCCACTACAAGACTCATCCCCACCCCCTAAAATGCTATCCATTCATTGTAAAGCCTTTGTTTTATTCTTCTTAATGTGTCTCTTATCTGACTTCCCTCTCCACAGCTCAATACGGATTAACTGATATTTGAATTGATTTGAGAGATTTGTTTGGGTGTAATCGTGGATTTCTTAAAACAAATTGCAACTGCCCTGTTTTGGAATATTGAAACAAAACAAAACAAAACAAAGAAACCCTTTCAGCTCTGAGAAAGCAGTTGTGAAGCTGATACTTTTGGCTACTCTTGGGGAAATTAGTTCTCTCTTGGCCTAGGACCAAGCCTGCCTCCTGAACACCCATCACACTTAGCTAATTTCCATTCTCCCCAGGGACCAAGACAGAAAGACAAAAGAGGAAGGAAGTAGGCATTTCAGAAGAGTAACCCACCCACAAAGAGCCACTTGAAAGGAAGAAATGAAGAGGGGAGGGGAGAGTTGGTGCTTAAAAAAAATTACCAAACGAATGCAGAATTTAAATTGTCTTTCATTATCCATCTTCTCTGCATCATACCGGTAACTCTCTTGACTTGCTATCTCTCCCCTGGATAAGTTCTGACTGCTCATAGCTTGTTTGCTCCTGGGTCACTGATCACAAACCCTCAGTGTTGTTGCCAAAGATGCCAAGACATTCAGTCCTTCTCTATCTCCTTCCCACTTCCCCTTCCTCACTTGACCCCAGCATTTACCAACCAGACACCTGCTCTTCTCTCAAATTTTAACCCTATGAGTAATAAATACAAGAGAAGAACATGTAGCTTTTCTCTCCTGGTTTGTCAGCCACTTTGACCTCTTCACTACTCATTCAGTTTCTAGCCTTTCATTCTTCAGGAACATTGAGAAAATGCATGCCTTCAAACAGATGTGGAACTGAACCTTATTTCTCCCACAAACTTGCCTTAAATACCTAAGACTCTTACTCAACTATTTAGCCTGTTTCCTCAACTTATAAAATAGAGTTGTGTACCTGTGTAAAGTGATTGTTATAAGGATGGTGAGATAGGGTTGTAAAGGCACATTGTTGGTGCTCAGTAAATCTTACTGTTGTTATTACTAATAAATATTTCTCAGCTATTTTTCCTCATCTCCATGATCTTTCCACTCTGATGATCTTGGTTGTGTCCTAATGATCTCAGAGCACAGCACCTTCACACACACCCCTTCCACCTTTAAAACTATTAAAAACTCTCCAGTCATTCTTGGGAATCTGTAAGAAAGATACCTTAAGCCAGTTTAGCACATGAAGGCTGCAGCAATCTGACATCTGTATCCAGTCTCATTGCCTGTTGTTCTAATTGTAACTGAGAGACAGTTTTTCCAAGGAATTCCAAAGAATCACACCTCCCAGGATCCATGTAATAGTTCCCATCCCTGTTGAGAATGGACTTAGCCATGTGACATGCTTTGATTACTAGGACATCAGCACATGTTACCCAAGAAGAACTTTGTTAAGTGTTTACATTTTAGGGCATCCCCTCTTGAAACTTTTCTGGCACCACGTGAAGAAATGCAGCCTGGTCTAGCCTCTTGAGAATGAATGACTTCTTGGCGAGTGATGCCCAACTGTCCTCAGTATCCCAGCTGAACCTAGCCCAAGCCAATTCTCCAGATGAATGCAGCTACATGACTGCATCTGGCCGAAGCTAGCAGAAGAACTGTCCAACCCACGCAATCATGAAAAATATTACAGCATTGTTGCTCAAAGCCATATTTCAGAGTAGTTTCTTACACAGCAACAGGTAAGTGATACAGTGTCTTTTATCTCCCACTATAGTTCCATGAAAACATATTTGTCACACACCACCTTCCTTTGTAAACACTGTCCCTGTGCTTGTAATGCCCTCCCCTCTTACGTATTACTCTTTGTATCTCAGTGCATGCAGATGAAGCTGAATGAATACACTGCAAATGTCAAAATATACCACAAAACCTCCAAAGGTGTACACTAAATCCACCATTGTTGTGATTGTTTTTAGATAGAAATGCATCCATGTTGCTGCTTTTATGAAAGAAAATAATAGTTTATATGCAACTATATACTCACATTCAAAGCTAATAGAGAAAATGTCTTAGCTTAAAAAGAGATTTAGATTTTAATAAACATGAAACAGTTTTTCTACTTATTAGCATTTAATAATTATATTATCTAGAGTTGGTAAAGGTGCTGTAGAAGAGCATTCATTTATTACTGATGCTGGGAAATTCAGGATGAAATTTGGGAGATGAATTCTGGTACATGTTTTAAGAAGCATAAAATAATACAGGTATTTTTTGATCCAGTAATTTTATTTCTGGCAGCCTAAGTCACAGGAATAATCCAAAATATAGAAAAATAGGCACAAGAACATTGAGTATAGCATTATTTGTTTTGAAAAGTGTAAATCAGTTAGATTCCTATAACCAAGAACTTGGCTCAATTAGCTTTGGTGCATCCATTCAGTGAAATGTCATATGGACATATCATAGTGATGAGTTCCATCACAGAAAATACAAAACAGCAAATATTAAGAGAGAAAAGTAAGGATACGTAATTGTATGCACCCAAAAATGACAACAATATAAAAATGTAAATGCGAAAATAATTACAGAGAATTATGAGTCATTTTCTCCTCCAGGTATTATATAATCTTGTTATATTATTTTTATAATTTAAGTATAATTTTTAGAAGACAAAAAAATAATTATATAAAGTACCATATAAAAAATAAACATAGCATTATAAAAATAATTTTGAGTCTGGATTTTCATTTAATTCTCTACATGCGACTGACCCCTTATAGTAATTGCTGTTACATTACAGAATCCAGGAATCATGGTGTTTCACCATCTGGTTTATGCCATCTCTTTAATCAATATTTATGAATATGCTTTGCAGGGGTTTGTGTCATTATACCTTATAGAAGTTTTTTTGTGTCTTTAAATTATTTTTTGAACATTACTGGTACTTATTTCCTTTTGTGTGAGTCAGTTTATATTGATGATGGTGAAACCCTATGCCAGAATGGATTTACATATTCCATTTAAAGAGCTGCAGTATGGACAGGGATTTCATCCCAGTCCCAGATATATGCGCAAAGAAAATCACTGGAACAAGATTCATGATAAGGTCCTCATAATGTCAACTCTTCTTTAGGGTTGGAAGACCTCCAAAATCTCTATCTCAGCCATTAGGACTTGTACAAGGACCAATAACATACTTCCAGATATATTTCTACTGGAATGTCTGCTTTCATCAAAACTCAATGCAATATACAGATGGTGTATCATAGAATTGTACACTTGAAACCTATATAATTTTATTAATCAATGTCACCACAATAAATTTAATGCAGAAGAAAAAACTCAGCCCTGGCTGGTATGGCTCAGTTGATTGGCTTGTCATCGGTAGACTGAAGGGTCGTGGGTTTGATTCCCAGTCAGGGCACATGCCTAGGTTGTGGGTTTGGTCTCCTGTAGGAGTGAGTTGATCAATGTTTCTCTCTCATGTTAATGTTTCTCTTCCTCTATCTCTCCCTCCCTCCCTTTCTCTCTTAAATCAATAAGCATGTTCTTGGGTAAGGATTTAGGGAGGAAGGAAGAAAGGAAGCAAGCAAGCAACCAAGGGAGGGAGACAGGAAGAAAGGAAGGGAAGGAACCAAGAAAGAGAGGGAGGGAGGGAGGAAGGGAGAGAAAGAAAAAGAAAAAACTCAATGCTCTTAAATTGGCCCCAACTAATTCTTCTCCTGACCTCCATTTTTATCACATTGGTACTCGTTTTCTTAGTCACTTAAGCTCCCCAAATCAGAAAAATTATTATTTTTATCCCTCCTTCATATGTATATTATTAAGTCAGTAAAGCCAGTCTGCTTTGCTAGTGCTGCTCAGATCAAAACCCTCCTCTTTGCTTTTGCCTTCCTCCATGCTTATTTAGGTTTAACCAGTATTTCAAAAGCGGCCTTATTAATTAATTAATTTTTTTTTTAAAGAAGAATATATGAAAGGGCGAGGCAGGAGAGTTTGTATGTATGACCCATGGGCATGGACTGGGGGCGTAGGGATTGTTGGGAGAGGGGAGATGCTGGATGGAGGGGAGCAAAGGGGAAAAAATTGGAACTATCATAACAATATAATCAATAAAATACACTGAAAATAAATAAAATAAAATAAAATTAAAAAGCCCCCTCCCCCCCAAAAAAGCTGCCTAATTAGTCTCTCTGCCTATTCTCTTCTTCTCTATCCAATCCCACTGTTATACGAATACTATGTCTAGAGTTGTCATACAACTCTCAGGACACCCAAAAATCTTTGGTATATTCCTCATTACCAACTGGGTTAAATCAGCTGCAACATTTAAAGCTCTCCGTACTTCAGTCAATCTACTTAGCTCCCTTCTCTCAAAGCTGCCACATTACACAATTCTGAGGGCACCATTTACATTATAGAATGCATCTGCAGACTATATCTCCAGAAAGGTATAACCATACAACACAATGTGAACAGTGCTCCCTGGAGTTGCGTGACATAGACTGTAACCCTGTTCTCTTCTGTACCAGTTGGACAAACTGCATTCTCTGAAAAGGTCCCCCAGCTTCTTCACCTTTGGACTATCTTTGCCTACCAAGTCTTACCCACTTATTAATATCCTTTCTCTTGGAAACCTTTCCAGGTTTCCCCAACCCTTTTCTTCTCTCCCGGTATCACTCTAATTACATTTGTTAAGTTCATGTATTGTGATAGGTCAGAATTGCACAGAAATAATTTTTAATCCTTCTTCATTTCAGCATTATCTCCATGACCATGGACAAGTTACTTTACTCTTCTGAGCCTCATCTGCCTGTAAAATGGAGATAATATTACCCATTTCCAAAGAGTGTAGGGAAGATTAAACAAGATTGTAAATGTGATATAACACACTTAGCATGGTTCCTTCTACATCATAAATGCTTCACATACACTAATGGTACTGGTAGAGGTGGCAACTCTGCTGAGGTGATGGCCATGGTTTTTATTTATTCTCCTAGCTGGGTAAGTGGAGCCCAGAGAGAAGGTTGTATGCCAGGCCCTCCCATTTACAAGCTGTGAAGCCTTGAACAAGTTCTGAACCTTGTTTTCCATTCCAATAAAATGATCAAATAACACAAGTGATAAGAAAATACCTTGTATAGTAGGCAGGCTACGTAAGGTAAGGTAGCAACATCAGCATAAGCCTATGGATGGCAGGTTTTTATCTTCTATTACCCCTCAGGGCCTTGTTCTGCTATGTATATAAGTGTGTTCAATCTATTACTATATATACCACCTACTGAATATTTCAGAAAAATTTTGTATGTGAGTCTAAAGGCTTATGGAACACAGTTATGTGCTTTTAGAATCTGAAGAGATTTTAGAGATTGTTTACTTCAATGCCTATTTCACCCTCACCTAAAGTCATACCTGTGGTCATAAGAGATTTGGCAGTGAACTCAGATCTATGTCTTAGGTTTTTCTTCCCAAACTTCTTTGCCAATTTTTTAACTTTATGACTTCATAAATCTACAAATGTACACATTTAAATGTTACTAATGTTTTCTTCTTCAAGCAACAGTAATCACTGTGGCTTTGAGCCTGAGTCCTTCAGACAAAAGGTGGATGTAGATAATGACTGATGTAGGGCAAGCAAGTGGGGTCAGACACCTGGGACTGGAGTAGAGAGAGGCAAGAGGTGGGGGCGGGCATCCTCCAACTGGGAGGGTTGTTCGCACTCCTTTAAAGCCACTCCTGTTATTATCATACTATCTTCAGTCTCCTTCCCCAACCAAACTCTGTAGGCCACTCATATGTACCACCACCAACACACTCAGACACTGGGAGTTCTTTGAGGTCAGGGATTTTGTCATCTACATCTTTAAATCTTCCTTAACACCCAGTAATTCATTATAGAGGTTTCATGATGATGGATGGATGATGGGTGGATGGATGGATGGATGATAAAAAAGGGAATAAATACTGATAAAAACCCAGAGGGAGGGAGGAAGAAAAGCATGACAACTTACTCCTCTTCTACCAGGGTTCAAACCAATTTTAGAATAACTTCTCAGAAATTGCTTGGGTTCCTTTTATTTTAGCATCCTATAATACAGAGATTAACAATTATTGTCCATGGACTAAGTTCAATCCGGGGCACATATTTTGTTTGCCCTTTCCATATCGGCCCACTGTTAAATAAACAAAGAAATAGATAAGTTCATAGTATATTGAATTGTTTGCCAATGTTGAAAACTTTGGAGATGTCACATTTTAAAAGAATTCATATTTTTCTGAAAAGCTCAGAAACTGAACTCATATTTCTGTTTCCTTTGGTTAGGTCAAACACTGACCCACTAGCCACAGTTATGTTCACTAACAGGTGATAGTCAGTTGCCATTTACCACTCATGTTCAAACTTCTGCTTTTTATTTTAATTTTTTAATTGTAATAAAATACATTTAACATAAAATTTACCATCTTAACCATTTTAAGTGTACAGTTCAATAATGTTAAATATATTCATATTATTGAGCAAAATCCAGGACTTTTTCATCTTGCAAAACTGAAGCTCTGTGCCTATTAGACAACTCCCCACTTCCCTCTCCCCTAGCCCCTGGCAACCACCATTCTGTTTCCTGTAGCTATGTGATTGACTATGATACAAGTAGGGTCATACCACAGTCATCCTTTTTGTGATTAGCGTCTTTCACTTAGCATAATGTCCTTAAGATTCATCTATGTTGTGGCATGTGTCAGAATTCCCTAACTCATTAAGGTGGAATAATATTCCATGGTATGTATGGACCACATTTTGTTCACCTATTCATCTGTTGAGGGACATATGAATTGCTTCCACCTTTTAACAATTGTGAATAATGCTGCTATGAACAGGGGTGTAAAAGCAGTAAAATCTGCTTTTTTTTTTTTTCAGTTACCAGTCTCCACATTATACAGTAAGATTGTACCTTAAGGAATCCTCAATTCCTATTCAATTTTTTTCTCAAGTGTCCTTAGAATATCTTTTGTAGGTGATTTGCCCACAATTATATCCAACTAGGTTCACACTTGCATCAGGATATTATATTTTCTTAAGTCTCTTCATTAAGCCTAGTTTCTCTTTTTCATAGATACTGTACTGGCTTGTTTTGGAGTCTGCTGTTCTCACCATTTACTTCTTAACCCTGTGTAATTTGCCTTCTGCCCCTATCACTGCACTAAATTTACCTCTACATAACAAATCCAAGTATCTTTTTCTCTATCTCCATCTTCCACCATATAATGTGTCATTTGATACATTGATTCCATAACAATCTTTTCTCTTGGACTCTGTGACATTATTCTCCACTAATTCTGAACATTCCCCAAAAGGTATTCTACTGTATAGCTTTCCTGAACAGCTCAAAATTCCGAGTTAATGTTATTTTCTGTTTCTTGGCTAATGCTGTTTACATCTATCTGCAATTATGTCTTTCATCTCAGCCTCCTTATTCTTTCTTTTTTAGTCTCTACCTATTAAAGTCCTAGCTATTTTCAATATCCAGTTAAATTTTATATTTTCCTCCGATAATCCCAATCAGAAATTAGTTCTCCAACCTCTTAACCTCTATTCATATTCTCTGTGCAATGACACATTTTATCTTGTGTTGTAATTATTGTGGTGGCTGTCCTGTTTATACTGGCCTTAAATTTCATGATCTTAAAAATAAGTCTTTTTCCTAAATGCTTGTTCCACAGAATTTTGCACAATGTCTTATATGCCACAAAGATTAAGTATTACTTGAATGCATACATATTCATTTTGGGGGCTTACTTTTTTCTTTTTAAACTGTTTTATTTTTATTTAAGTCATTTTTATTTTTCAGTTACAGTTGACATACAATATCATTTCAGTTTCTGGTGTACACTCCAGTGATTAGACATTATATAACTTACTAAGTGATCACCCCAATAAATCTTGTACCCACCTGACTTCATACATAGTTATTAGAATACTATCGAGTATATTTCCTACGCTGTATTTTACATCCCCATGACTCTTCTATAACAACCAATGTGTACATCTTAATTTCTTTAACTTTTTTGCCCATCCTCTCCAGCCTCCTCCCACCTGGCAAACTTCAAAATGTTCTCAATATCAATGAATCTGTTTCTGTTCAGCTTGTTTATTTATTTATCTATTTATTTATTTAATTGTTGTTAGATATGTATTTATTGCCATTGTATTTTTTATACTTTTTGTCATTTTGTTCTCCTTCTTTTCCTCCTCCTCCTCTTCCCCCTCCTTCTTCTTCTTCAGACCCTTTGACATTTCATGTAATACTGGTGTGGTGGTAATGAACTCCTTTAGCATTTCCTTGTCTGGAAAGCTCTTTATTTGTCCTTTGGTTCTAAATGATAGGTTTGCTGGTAGAGTAATCTTGGTTGTAGGTTCTTGGTTTTCATCACTTTGAATTTCTTGCCGATCCCTTCTGGCCTGCAAAGTTTCTGTTGAGGAATCAGTTGACAATCTTATGGAAGCTCCTTTGTAAGTAGCAAACTACTTTTCTCTTGCTGCTTTTAAGATTTTCTCTTGGTCTTTAACCCTTGGCATTTTAATTATGATGTGTCTTGGTGTGGGCCTCTTTGGGTTCATCTTGTTTGGGACTCTCTGTATTTCCTCAACTTCTATATCTATTTACTTCAGCAGGTTAGGGAAGTTTTCTGTCTTTATTTTTTTCAAATAGGTTTTCAAGTTCTTGTTCTCTCACTTCTTCCAACACCCCCATGATGCAGATGTTGGTATGCTTAAAGGTATCTCAGAGGCTCCTTACACTATCCACATTTTTAAAGTATATTTTATTGATTGTGCAATTACAGTTGTCCCAACTTTTTCCCCTTTGCCTCCCTCAGCCCAGTACCTCTCTTCCCTCCAGCAATCTCTCTCCTCTCTTGGTTCATGTCCATGGGCCATGCATGTAATTTCTTTGACTTCTCCATTCCCTATACTATTTCTTAGCATCCCCCTGTTTATTTTGTGCCTAACAGTTATGCTTCTTGATCCCTGCACCTTTCCCCCTTTCTTTTCCTTCCCCCTCCCCACTGACAACCCTCCATATGACCTTCATGTCTATGGTTCTGTTCCTGTTCTAGTTTTTTTGTTAGTTAGTTTGCTTGTTTGTTTTTAGATTCATTTGTTGGTAGTTATGAGTTTGTTGTCATTTTACTGTTCATAGTTTTGATCTTCTTTTTCTTAAATGTGTTCCTTTAACATTTCATATAATACTAGTTTGGCAATAATGAACTCCTTTAGCTTTACCTTCTCTGGGAAGCACTTTATTTGCTCTTCCATTCTAAATGATAGCTTTGCTGGATAAACTAATCTTGGTTGTAGGCCCTTGCTTTTCATCACTTTGAATACTTCTTGCCAGTCCCTTCTTGCTTGCAAAGTTTCTTTTGAGAAATCAGCTGACAGTCTTATGGGAACTCCTTTGTAGGTAATGCTCTTCTTTTCTCTTGCTGCTTTTAAGATGCTTGCTTTATCTTGAAACTTTGGCATTTTACTTATGATGTGTTTTGGTGTGGTCCTATTTGGGTCCAATTGTTTGGGACTCTATGATTACTGGACTTGTATGTCTATTTTCTTTGCCAAATTAGGGATGTTTTCCTTCATATTTTTTGATACAAGTTTTCAATTTCTTGCTCTTCTTCTTCTCCTCTGGCACCCCTATGATTCGAATGTTAGTATGTTTAAAGTTGTCCCAGAGGTTCCTAAGCCTCTCCTTTTTTTCAATTCTTGTTTCTTCATTCTGTACTGGTTGACTGTTTATTTCTTCCTTATGTCCCAAATCATTGATTTGAGTCCTGGTTTCCTTCCTTTCACCATTGGTTTTGTGTGGGTTTTTCTTCATTTCACCTAGTATGGCCTTCACTTCTTCCCTATGTGTTTGCCATACTCAATCATCTCTGTCAAGTATGTGAGCATTGTTATCACCAGTGTTTTGAACTCAGCATCTGTTACCTATCTGCTTGTCACTTATTTCTCCCACTGGAGCCTTGATCTGCTCCCTCTTTTGGGCCATACTTCTCTTTCTCCTCAACTTGACCGCCTGCTGTGTTTACCTCTGTGTCTTAGGTAGAGCTGTTGCACCTGTTATGTTGTAAGGGTCAGAGTCTTAGGTATTCATCAGTACCGGGTGACCCATTTCACCATGTTGTGGTGCTGTATGTGAGGGAGGGGTCAAAGAGAGAACAATGCCTCTTGCTCAGCACTTGCCCCTTTTCCAGGCACTTCTCCCACTTTCCGTATGTTGCTGGCACCCCTCTAACTATTGTCCTGGTGATAGTTCCCAGAATGGGTGGGTTTGTGGATGTTCTAGGATCAGGAGGCCTCTAAACAGACTCTCATGAGAGACAGGCAGTTTCTTCCACTACCCCAACCCCCACTGGTTTTCACAGCCAGAAGCAATGTGGCTTTATTTTCCTGGCACTGGAACTGTGAGCTACATGGTCTGGCCTGGAACTGAGATCACTCCCCATGTGTCCCTCCTGGCTTTTATAATGTGTAACTGCACTTTCCAATGGCAGACTACAGCCACTGCCTTGTGGCCACTGCTACCACCACCACCACTGCCACAGACACCACACCACATCCTCTCCACCCAGCTCTGTCCCTTCTACCTGTCTGGATGAGAATTGCTTCTTTACATCTTATTTGTTGGACTTCCATGAAGTTTGATTTTCAGGTATTTCTGGTTGTTTTGTGTTTTGAGGTAGATGTAATCCTTCTTATGGTTGTAGGAGGAGGCAATGCATGTCTACCTATGCCTCCATTTTGGTTGCAAGTCTGAATCACACATTTTTTAAATTCTTTTTTCTTTTTGCTATTTTGATTGGGTGTTTTTTGCTTTCTTATATTCCAAATAGCCAATTTCATTCTCAACTTCACTTATTGTACTATTGATTCACTGTAAATTAGTCTTTGTTTCATTTAGTATATTCTTCATTTCTGATTGGTTACTTTTTATGGTTTCCATGTCTTTTTATGCTGTTGAAATTCTAAGTTGCTTGAGCATCCTTATAACCATTGTTTTGAACTCTGCAGCAGATAGATTGGTTGTCTCCATTTTGTTTAGTTCTTTCTCTGGAGATTTTTTTTCCCTTTTATTTGGGACCTGTTTCTTTGTCTCCTCATTTTGGCAGCCTCCCTGTGTTTGTTTCTATGTATTAGGTAAAGCTGCTGCATCTCCTGGACTTGGTTGAGTGGATATATGTAGTAGGTGTTCTGTAGCGTCCAGTGGCATAGCCTCTCCAATCACCCAAGCTGGGCACTCAAGGTACACCCCTTGTGTAGGCTGTGTACAACCTCCTGTTATAGTTGAGTCTTGATTGCTGTTGGCATGTCAATAGAGACATTTACCGCCTGTCCCATCAGCTATAAGGACTGGCTGCAACCACCAAAGAGGATCAGCTATGCAGGAGCCCACCCCCACAGCAGACTTTTGTGCCCACTGAGTTTGCCCTTGAGTGTGTTGTTTGTGGAGGCGGTTGGGTGGTTATGCTTCAGTGTGGTCTGAAGCTGTCCACCAGGTTCATGCTGGCTCTGGGGCCTTCCAAGTGGTAGAGGACAAAGTCAGCTATCACCTATGTTCTTCCCAGGGCCACCTGGCATGAGTTACAAAGTGATCTGGAGATGGCTGCTACTTATGCGGGGCTTGCACATGCCTAGGTGAGGCCAAGCTGCAAACCAAATCTGGCTGCCCCTAATGCCAGGCCTGGAGCCACTTAGTGAAAGGTATGGGGCATGCTGAGGCCAGATGCTGCTTGTTTGAGAGATTTTAGGAAAGTTTGAAGCATGAGCTGTGGCAGGCCATTCTTATGGAAAAGCCGCCAGAAACAGCTTGGTTGAGCCTGGACACTGGGTCAAATGGGCCTAAGGGAATCACCAGGGTGGAGTGAAGAGTGTGAACCAGCTTGATGGATACGTATATGCTGCCCACCAATTGCCTCTGCCAGCATGTTTGTCTTATAGAAAGCTGTCCCTCCAGCTCTAGCCATGATGTCAGACAATTCAATGCCTCCCCATATGTTCCTGGTGCCTTTCAAGCTGCTGCCCCAGCACTGGAGTTCAGAAAGAGTGAGTCCGAGTAAGTCTGTGTGTGGGCTCTTTAAGAGGAACTGCCTGGGACTCTAGAAGCCCTCTATCTCCCTCCACCTTAATCTCTGCTGGTTTTTACAGCCAGAAATTATGAAGACTTCTCTTCCTGGCACTGGAACTCTGGGTTGGGGGTCCTGGTGTGGGACTGGGACCTCTCACTCCTCATCGGGGACCTCCACAGCTGCAATATCCTCCCAATTTTTATCTATGACATGTGGGTTTTGTTCCAGCTCCATCCTTATCTCTGCCCTGCCTACCAGTCTCTATGTGGCTTCTTCTTTAACTTCTTAGTGGTAGGACTTCCATTCAGCTAAATTTCAGGCTGTTCTGAATGACAGTTGTTCTGTAATTTAGTTGTAATTTTGATGGGGTTGTGGGAGGATACAAGGACCACATATACCTCCACTGCCATCTTTACGGAATTTCATGTTCAAACTTAAACATCCCAACTTCTACTTCTTGCTTTTATTACCTGCTGGGTTTCATTAGGCTTCAGAGTGTATAAGTTTGGCTTCAGCCAGTAGCACAGCTCCTCCCCTACACTAAAGACAAGAAAAAAGGTCAAAGAATAGAAATTTTAAAAAGTAATAATAATGAAAATACTTACTGAGCTTTTGCCATGTGCATGGACTGTGCTACTTTACATATCCTCACTGTGTGCTCTGTGGATAAGGAACTGGTCTTTTCACCATTTTATAACTGAGGAAACTGTGGTTTAGATACTGGGTAATTTTTCCAATGCTACAGTTCATTAGTATTCATAATCCAGATATTTCTGCCTCCAAAGACTATCGTTGGAACCATTACACTGCTTTTGTACTCTTTCTTAACATATAAATGATGAAATCAGCACTATAATGTACTTTTTTCATCGCTCAGAAAAAAGCAAATAAATATTGATTAACTGCACTCAAGCAATTTTAAATTAGGCAGTCAGTTTTGAAGTGCTCCAAATCTTGCTTATTTGTGTTCATGCAGTGGTAGGCTGGCATTAATAATATGCCTGGGTAAATTCCCTCAGCACTTGGTAGTTTGAAACATCCAACATACAGGTGGGAGGATGTGTATAGCAAAGAAGTAACAGAAAATATCTTTATTTTCTCTTCAATTGAACTTACTGTGATATGTGGGGAATTCATTCTGAAAGATGGTGGGTTTCTTAGATGGTGGCTAATTCATATGCATCTGCAAACACTTGACTTATAGGGTCCCCAAATTCCTTTTGTACTTGTATGTGCAGAAGGCGACATTACCGCTGAATTAGAGGAATTAGAGGCTCCCCAGACTCATCGTGTCATATACTCTAGTCCCCTTAGAGCATGGAAAGGCTTCTTTGCATTCTTTTCAGTTAATAGCTACTATGTATTAATCAAATACATCTCCTTGGTTCAATATTTTTCCTAGTTACATTTCATTTTTTTCTTTTTAATTGTACCCTATGAATTTTTTTTTTGAGAAATTCTTATCTAAACCAAATCTCTACCCTTACCCCCACCATTATAATGGTGGCATTATAATAACAGATGTTATAAGCTGTTCCACATTGTGCTGAAGGCACATAAGGCCTTGTCTAATTGTTCCTACCAAGGACTGTGGATGGAAAAATCCTAAGCTTGTGTGGTGAGCTTGCAGTGGGGTGGGAAGCTGCTCCATTTAAGGGGTAAGCAAGGCTGTTGGGATTGCTGCTCTGTTTTTATGTGAATGCCTTGCAAGAACATTGTCCATAGCTAAGATAAAAGAATATTTATTAAACCTTTTTATTCCACAGTTTACTATCATAAGCCTTCTGGGGAATCACAGCTTGGCCAAATGGGGACAAATATAATAGTTAAATGTAATTGGAGACACTTTCTTCTTCTTCTTTTTTTAATATGCTTTATTGATTATGCTGTTACAGTTGTCCCAATTTCTTTTCCCTTTGTTCCCCTCTACCCAGTGACGCCCCTCCCTCCAGTGTCCCCCACCCTTAGTCCATGCCCATTGGTTGTGCATATTGTTCTTCTCAACATCTTCCTATCTACTCCACTCCCTCCTACTACTCTTAATTTCTGTACCATCTCCCTCCCTTGCCCCCTGCCCCTTCTCTGCTAATCTCCCCTCATAATGTTCCCCATACCTATAATTCTTTTCACACTCTCATTGCCTACTTAGTTTGCCTTTGTTTTAGTTTCCTAGCTTCTGTTGTTGGTTGCTGTGATACAGTTTTCATTTGAATGGTCATAGTTTTGACCCTCTTTCTCCTAAACAAGTCCCTTTAACATTTCATATAACAGTGGTTTGGATCTGATGAACTCCTTCCGTTTTACTTTGTCCTGGAAACACTTTCTCTGCCCTTCTATTCTGAATGACAGCTTCGCTGGTTAGAATAATTATGGCTGTAGGTTTTTGCTTTTCATTACTTTGAATATCTCTTGCCAGTCCCTTCTTGCCTGCAGAGTCTCCTTTTGAAAAATCAGCTGATAGTCTAATTGGGACTACTTTGTACATAATTCTCTTCTTCTCTCTTGCTGCTTTTAAGATTCTCTCTTTATCTTTAATTTTTGACATTTTGATTATAATGTGTCTTGGTGTGGTTCTCCCTGGGTCAAATTGTTTTGGAATTCTCTGTGCTTCCTGGACCTGTAAGTCTATTTCCTTCCCCAAGTTAAGGAAGTTCTGCTTCATTATTTTTTCCATAATTTTTCCACTTCTAGGTCTTCTTCTTCACCTTCTGGCAACCCTATGATTCGGATGTTGGCCTGCTTATAGCTGTCTGATAAGTTTCTGAGCCTCTCCTCATTTTTCTCACTTCTCATTTCCTGTTTCTGCACTCGTTGACTGTTTGTTCCTTCCTTATGTTCCAATTTGTTGATTTGATCCATGGTTTTCTTGCCCTCACCACTAATTTCATATGTGTTTTCATTCATTTCAGCAGGACTAGCCTTCATTCCTTCCCTGTCTTGTTTCAGATCTGCTGTTAGGTCTGTAAGTGCTTTTATAAGCAAAGCTCTGAACTGTGCCTCAGAAAGATTTCCTATCTGCTGCTTCGTTAGATTAGAAATTTGCTGTCTGGTCAGCTGCATCACTGGGATCTCTATCATGATCTGTGCCATCCTGACAGTTTTGTGTCTACCTTTGCTTCCCAAGCAGGGCTGTCACACCTCCTACGCTATAGCGGGTGGAGCCCCATGCACTCATCACAACCGGGAGGCCCGTCTCACCACGCTGTGGCATTTTTGCTGTCTTTCCGCCATTGCTGCTGCTGCCGTGGACAGCACAGCTTGTCCTCTCCTCCCAAGCTTCACCCCTCCTACCTGTCCAGATGAGCACCACTTCTTTATAACTTCATATGCTGGACTTCCATTTGTTTTCTGGAACTTCTGGTTATTGCTGGTTTTGCGGTAGTTATATTCCTTCTTAGTTGTGGCGGAGATGGAGCGTGTCAGTCTTGGTGAGAAGTCTCCTGTGTTTGTTTGCTTCCGTGTCCCAGGGGAGGGCTGTCGCTCCTGTTATGTTGTAAGGGGTGGGGCCTTAGGGATTCATCAGTAACGGGCGACCTGTTTCACCACGTTGTTGGCGGTGTATGCGGGGGAGGGGTCTGAGACAGAACAATGCCGCTTGCCCAGCACTCGCCCCTTTTCCAGGCACTTCTCCCACTTCTGCACCAGATTGGTGCCCCTCTAGCTGCTGCCCTGGCCATTGTTCCCAGGGTGGGTCTGTGGACGTTCTAGTCTGTGGGGGCCCTTTAAACAAGCGGACTCTGCTGAGAGACCGGCAGTTTCTGCCTCTGTCTCAACCCGCACTGGTTTGCACAGTCAGAAGCAATGAGGCTTGATTTTCCCTGGAGCTGGGACAGTGAGCTGCTCTGGTGAGGAGTTGGGATTGCTTCCCAGGTGTCCCTCCTGACTCTTTAAAATGTGTAACTGTGCTTTCCGCTGGCCTGCTGCTCTTGCTGCTGTTGCCACCACCACCCAGGCTCTGTCCCTCCTACCTGTCTGGATGAGTATTCTCTATATCTTTGTTTGCTGGACTTTCCTGCACTTTGATTTTCTGGAACTTCTGGTTGTTTCTAGTTTTGAGGTAGTTGTATTCCTTCTTAGTTGTGGAGGGAGACGCAGTATGTCTGTCTATGCCTCCATCTTGGCCAGAAGTCCTAAAGATAATATCTAATTGGAGACACTTTCTTAAATTACTTTTTGGTTCTTGTTTTTTGGTATCCCAGAAGATATAATAAAGAATATGCCATTTGTATAAATTCAGGATGCCTTTTTAATAGAAAAAAATTTATAAAAAGTTATGATTCATTTATGGGTATCAATTATGAGAAGTATAACTGCTTTGGAGATGGAGCCTCCTTCACAGATGTTTCGCGAACACTTCAGAGCCAAAGGAGCGGTCTACAAAGTCTGAAAACAGAATTCCAGGTGTCTCTGAAACCAGCATTAGTTCTGAGTGATGAGGAGACTTCCAAGTGTTCACGTATGTTGGCAAACTCAGTCTCAACATCCCTGGGAAAAGAGCCCCAAGGAGATTTCAGCTATAGTGAGTAACGTCACAGCAAAGGACTGATTTCATAAGAGGAACACACTCCTTTTCAGGACTATTCAACATGCTATAGATAGCAAAGGGAATGTGTTTTGCTTTCTAACAACTACCTTCTGATGTGATATATAGCTTTTAATGTGACTCATGTATACAAGGTTGGCCAGAATGTACTGAACATCGTTGATGTCTACATCTTCCACTTGCATGAATTTCAGGGGAACTAGAAAAACATCCAAAGATAACTGGTCTGTTTCGAGTAACAAATACACTTTCTTAAAAAAGATTCCTGTAGGTGATGATCTTCAGCTTCTCAAGGGTAAGGAAGATACCACAGTGAATAAAAATGGTTTCATGCTTTGTCAGAGTCATGTTCAATAGAAGGAGATTCCCTGCTCTTACAGCTTTGGTTATTTCAGCAAATTGCATGAGTTGATACTTTTTGAAAAGTTCAGTGTTTGACATATGACCCAACAGCATTTTTACTGGAAGTAACTATATCAGAATCATCCAATTGTTCTTCTCACTTAAATGGTGACAGTGCTCAAAGGCAAAAGACCGGTACTCCTCAGCTTGCTTAAAGTCAGTATCAAACATGGCCTTTCATCCAACACAGTACCTGTGTCTCCCTCTGCCATACTATCATCATCTTTCAGGTCTGAGCTATTGATGGCTCTGATGAGGGTTTTACACAAATGGAGTTTGTTGATCTTAAAGTAAATCTTGAATAACTGATTCACCAGAAACAGAATCCTCCACTTCCTACAATTCTCTATATCTTCACAAGTGTCCCTGGCACACACACACAGAAACAACTCATCAACAGTTCAGCTGCCTTTTCCCACCTGTCCCCAACCTTGCTTTTTCCTTTCTTTACCAGCTGCTGATCTGCATTATTGCCAAACACCCCAAGGTCAACTATGACTGCACACATGACAGGCAGAGCCCAGTTTTCTTTGAGGGCCTGAAATCCCTGTAGGAATTACTGGGCGATGACAGGCTGGCATTTGTGTGCATCTATGAAGTCATGGTTCTCCACTGCATAACTGTATCTTAAATGAGCCTGCAAGCATTTCATCATAAGTGGATTCCAAAACGTGTTGACTCCTCTGTTTCAGAGAGGCCAGCTGAAGCTGTGGGTTGGCAACATAAGGATGCTTCAAAGACACCAGCTCCACACTGGATGCTCCATCTCTGGTGGTGATTGTTTCATAGACCATCTAAATGATTATGGTTTCTCAATCAGAGGAGTGATATAAAGGTTTTTAAAAATAAATTTATTTAACTAAAAAGAAACAAGTAGAATTAATGAAAATGTATTTAAATTATAAAACAGGTAAATACATAGAAAAAAAATGTGAAAAAGGTACTCAGCATTTGTGGACCTGAGGAGATTCATTAAGGGAATATATGAAAAACTAAAATTTAGAAAGTTGTTTAGGAAAAACAGTCTGGAAATTTAAAAAATGGTAATGCAACTTAATAAGAGCTATGATTGAATTATGAAGGTGTGTCTTTAGGATCCTACCAGCTGCTGAAGGTGCAGCATCAGACCCAAATTGTCTTGCGTACTGCTCATTTGACCTCCTATACCTGACCTGATTTGAGTGTGTATCTTAACTCCTTAGAAACCACATCATGTGGCCCTGAGAAGGAAGAATTCCCTCTGTTTCATTATTTCTCCAAACAGTAGTACATGCATGTAAGCTAATTGTTCCTAAAGCCAATATCTGAGGAAAAGGTATTGTTTTTCATGGATCTAGTGGATAAAATAGAAATGTATGTGCATTTTAGACTTTTCATCTTACCACTTCCCAGATTTATAATCTTAGTATCTCTTAATTATTAGTAAGAATTCTCTCACTTTTTAATCAAGTATCCTGATGAATGAGTTAAAACTCTTGGGGAATACCTTACCCATAAAGATCCTGTTTAGTTTAAAAATAACTAAGATCTGACTAAATAAACTTGTGTGGGGGGGGGTTGTGGGTATATATGAATCCTGGGAATTCAGGATTTATAATATCCTAAAAAGGGTCTCCATAAAACAGATGCTCTGGAGACCAAAGTAAATTCACAATATGATGTAGTATATAGACCCTCCCTTTCTTTCCTTTCCAACTTCTGCTTCTTTGTCTGTCCTCTGGAGACTCTCTGGAAGACATACCCCCTAGAAAATAGCACAAGATCTGAGACGATCCCTGGTTTGGGTATCAGACATCTTAGGTTTGAATCCCAGCTCTGTCATTTATGAGCTGTATGACCTTGAGCATGTTGCGAAACCTCTCTCTGTTTCCTAATCAGTAAAGTGAGATTCACAGCACCATATTCTTGCTGTTTGTTATGACGATTTGAGATAAGGAATGTAAAGCACTTGGCATATATGATAAGAGTCATTTTATAATTATTACCATATGAAGAAAAGTTTCCCTGAAAACAATGTTAAAACAATAGAAGTTCAAGATGATCCTGGAGGGAGAAAGGACAGGTGAGTATAGCAGTGAAGGAGCTGTCAGATCCTTGCACACCAGCTGAGATCTGTTTAGAAATGCCCCACCCCAGGCCTACTGTATCACAGTCTGCATTTTATCCCGATCCCTGGATGATTCTTTTGCACATTAGAATGGAAGAACCACTGTTGTTAGATATTTCTTCTTCCTCTGCTCTTCTAATTTCTTCCTTGCCACCCAAGACTGGAGGACCTTTTCAGGCAAATGCAGCTTCAAACTTTTTTCTTGAAGCAGTTCACAAATAATGATAATAACAAGAAGAATAATAATGAACCTGTGCCACGCTCTGTTGTAAGCATTTGACATGTATTACCGGTAATTTGTTTAATTCTCACAATACTATGAAATAGGTATGGTTATTGTGCCATTTTACAACTGAGGAAACTGAGGTACAGAGCAGTTAAGTTACTTACTAGGAGTTATACAGCTAGTACATTCAAGTTATGGGACTACAACCCAGGCATTTTGATGCTATAGAGTTCTTGCTCTTAACCATCATGGATTCTGGCATCTCTTCTCTGTCACTTCTCCATATCACGGTTGAACTAAAACAGGTGATCCAAGCAATGATGCACTCTTCTCTTCCCTCCAGGCAAATATTTTACCCCCAAACTTCCTTGAGGTTCATCTGGAAGTGAATCTAGGAGTATAAATTCACAAACCTGAATCCGCCCCCACTGCCTCTGTCAGAGTTCAAATTGAATTTCTTTTTCCTAGACTTAGGTAGTAGCTTCCACAGCTGACTTGCTGCCTGCATTCTTTCTTCCATACCAGGCTGTCTGAAAACTATAGCCAGAATTATCTTTCTGAAGGGTAGCTTGGATCACCTGTTCCTGTGTCAAAACGTGAAAAGCTTCCCCATTTGAATATGATCCACCTGCCTCTACTTGAGATTTTAGTTTCCTCTTAGATCCTGTCTTTCTAAAACTATTTCCAACCATCTTCTCCAACACATGCAAACTCACAGAATGACCAGCTACATGCTCAACATTTGGGGGTCATCCCTTTGTTTCCCTCTAGAATGCCCTTTCACATATTCTGATTGTCCAAGCCAATCTCAGTCCCATACAGATTCTTCATTTTCAATAGACTTTTCTATATGTACAAAGTCAAGATGTATCTTTTTTGCCCCTCCTTTCCTGTCAGCTCTGTGACTTACAGAGATATTTTGCATTAACATTGGGTGTTACTCCATACTGGGCTAGTTAAATGTTCTTTGAATAAAAATATTGACTATAGGTAATGAATTCTACTCAACCTACTTTCAAACTTGACTTGCAGAGACACATTTATCCAGTGTTTTCTATAGATTATCTGGCATTTAAGAAATTATATGATGACACATAAGGGGAATTAGTAGAAGTTCCCCTTTCACCCTAGAGCAGATTATTCTGAGAAATGTGACTCACTCATTGATTTTCAACAGACGTGAAAAAAACAATGGATCTTGAACGAATAACAATGAATAGCTTCATGATAATTATTTCCCATTCACCTCTTCTCCCTTTACATCTATGTTTATTTTACACATATACATATGTCTTTAAACTTACACTTAAAAATAGTTTGAGCTCTAACTATTGTCCAAAGGAGTTCGTTTTCCACAATTATGTATACCCTTTGAAGAGACAGCTTACTTTTAGAGATACTAAGCTATTATCGTGAATACATGCAAAGATTATGCTACAAAGATGTTCACTGAAGGGTAGTTTTTGTTAGCTAAAATTAAAAAATAACTTAAAAGTCCAAAATAGTAGTGATTAAATAAATCACAGTACTTGTATGTCTAATCAGTGGCATGCTTTAAGTAAAATGATATTGAAAAATGTTTGTAGAAACAGTTTTATGATATATTTTAACTGAACAAAAGTGTATGAAAGAATACAGAACTCAAAAATAGACCTACACAAATATGTCCAACTGATTTTTGACAAAGGTATGAAAGCAATTCAATGGAAGAAGAATGGTCTTTTCAACAACGATGCTGGAGCAATTGAACATCCATAAGGCAAAAGATAAAATAAAATAGATAAATGTTGGCATAAACCTCACACTTTGTAAATCTATAATGAATTATAGATTTAAATGTAAAATGTAAAACTATAAAACTGGAGTTAATCATTAGGACATAGGAATAGGCAAAGTTTTTACATAGGAAACTGTATGGATGATCTACAAAAGAAAAATTGATATTTTGAACTTGACAAAATTAAAAATTTTGCTATATGAAAAAACCTATTAAGAGGATTGAAAAGACAGCTGAAAGGATGGGAGAGAGATTTTGCAAACCACATGTTTAACAAAGGACTTGAATCTAGAACATATAAAGAATTCTCAAAACTCAACAAGAAACAAAGAATTTTAAAAAGCCAAAAATCAAATTAGAAAATGGGCAAAAGGCATGAAGAAACATTTCATTAAAGAGAAGATGACAAATAAGACTATGCATGAAAAGATGTCCAACATCATTAGCCATTAAGGAAATGCAAGTTGAATCCACAATGAGATGTTACTTCATACCTAGCAGAAGAGAGAAATAAAAATTGATAATTCCAAATGCTGGTGAGGACATGAAGAAACTACATTACTTAAACATTACTGGCTAGAATGTAAAATGGTACAGTCATTTGGAAAACCAGTTTGGCAGTTCCTTAAAAAGAAAAAAAAAACTAAACATGCACTTAATGTACAACTCAGCAATTATATTTCTGGGCAT